>NW_021680806.1:39680-40518 GCF_001412515.2 Diachasma alloeum | reverse complement strand
AGGCAATAAAGGTAGCCAAAGAGGACTGCTGGAGGGCGTTCACAAGCAATATGGAGAGTCAATCGGAGACCTCTAGGCTGGCAAAAATCCTTGGAACAAACAAGACTCCATATCTAGGGAGCCTACAGGCACCAGATGGCAGCCACACGGAAACCATGGGAGAGACTCTGAAACACCTAATGAACACCCACTTTCCAGGCTTCATACAGGTTCAGGAGAGAGATAAAGAAACAATGCAAAATCAGAGGGATGTCTACGAAACCCATGATTGGGCATTGGCAAATAAAGTAGTGCAGCCCTGGGGGGTCAAGTGGGCCATCAAAACCTTTGAACCCTTCAAGGCACCGGGACCAGACGGGATCTACCCAGCCCTATTACAGGAAGGGATAGAGACTATCACGGGACCCCTAACCAAGATACTCAGAGCTAGTATAGCCCTGAAACATGTCCCTAGTGTGTGGAATGAGACTAGAATAGTAGTCATTCCCAAGCCGGGAAAAACCGGTTATATAAAACCAAAAGACTTCCGTCCTATAAGCCTCACATCCTTCATCCTGAAGACCCTGGAGAGGCTGGTGGATAGACACATCAAGGCCGGGCCCTTGGCTAACAGACCCCTCTCCCCCTGTCAATATGCATACAGGGAGGCAAGATGAACAGATACCGCCTTACATCACCTGGTGGGACTGATTGAGGGACAACTGGCGGTCAAGAGTTTTGCCATAGGCGCCTTTGTGGATATTGAGAGGGCTTTTGATAGCACTTCGAATCCGGCTATAGAAAAGGGCATGGAAGAACGACAGGTGTCCAAGACTATCATTGTTTGGACACAAAACAT
>NW_021680806.1:39242-39464 GCF_001412515.2 Diachasma alloeum | reverse complement strand
CCTGATGGCAACAGCCTTCAATATCATTGAGGACTGGTGCAGGGAAACTGGCCTATCGGTAAATCCAGCCAAGACAACGGTCCTGGTTTTCACCGGAAATTATAAACTGGGAAAGATCCAACCTCTGAAGCTAAATGGCTCGGAGATTAACTACACCAGCAGAGTGAAATATCTGGGTGTCCTCCTGGATAATAAACTCAGCTGGAAAGAACATATCTGTAC
>NW_021680806.1:24178-38849 GCF_001412515.2 Diachasma alloeum | reverse complement strand
ATCCACATTTTATGTGAATGCCCCCTATTAGCACTCCGTCGCTATAAAATCTGGGGCCAGGCTTTCCTGGAACCAGAGGACTTACAACAAGCGGCTGTCACCAGCCTTATTAGCCTAGTGAGAAACACAGGGCTGGGGCTGTGTGACTGACCGAAACTAAGGCGGAAGTTACAAAAGATTGTATGATTTAGGTGACTCTGGGCGCTTTAAGTGACCAGCCGCACATTTTCTATTCTATTCTATTCTCATCTATATATAATTAAACACGTGAGACCCACGTGTTTTGAATTTATTTATTCCTATCAATAAATAACCTTCCTAAAAAAAATTGTTCATCAGCTCTGAGTGTTGATTGAACGATTGTGTAGGGAAATTCATAAGAATGTGGCGAGGGGTTATTCACGGCCCAATATCGTGACACAATGATTTCCGATTTCAAGTGATTTCATAGGATTTTTACCTGATTTCAAATTATTTCAGCTGATTTCAACTGATTTCAACTGATTTCAACTGATTTCAATTTTTCGATTTCACTAATCAGCATAATTGCTTAAAGACAACTGAGCAGAATCCGACCGGATGATTTAATTAGATCTTATATGAGCATCTCTCATGAAGTTGCATGAGATTCATTCTTCAATGAATCAATAAATAACTCTTCAATTCATAAAACTTGACTCATTTCTGAGTTAAGTTCTGACACGAAGTTCAAAAAAAAATCAATCTCTGATAATCCTTCCTTGAAAACAGACCAAAGTTAATTTTTGCTTCTGAATGGAAGCATTGTAATCGATTATATTCAATTTTTTGAATCTTTTATGTTTTCCACTAAGCCTGATTGCAGTACATAGACCGTGTACAGATGCATGTCCGCGTGTGTGTGTATGTGTATGTCACAAATTTTCCTTTCGAATGCTCGCTCGTGAATCCACGGAATTGAATTTTTGATTTTTCAAAAACAGGTATTCTCGGGTCTAACTGTCGCCATCAATTAAAATTAAAGTCATTGATCAGATTTTTGAATTTTTGAATTTTTTCAAATATTGTTTTTTCAAGGATAGCTTAAAAAATGTTCGGAATTAGTTGAATGACAGTTTAAAAAATTCATTGGAATGTCCTCTTCACCGAGTTCGAAGATGAAAGCGATAGCAATAATCGCTATTTTGATTTCTTAAAATTGGTAAAAAAAATCATATTTTTTGAAAATCAGAATTCAGTAAATATCTATGGATATCGCTCTTCAAATGAATTCAGTCGTAGCTCAATATATTTGTTTCAAGGACTATGACAGACTTAAAACGTGATTGCAATGACTGTTTCGGTTAATTCGATTTTTAGAATAATTTTTGGAAATTTGAATTTTTTATGAATTCCCCTGAGATTTAGTTCCCTGATAATTCCTTTGGATTCGATGTTTCGAATGCATTAATTTATGTACAAATGAAGTATTCCAAATAATATTCCATCAAGATTTTCCAATAAATGAGCTATTTTTCGATAAAACAAACAAAAAAGAACGAAACAATTATTTTCATATTTGTAGAAAATACAACTACGTTTAAAGGAGAAACATTCTTGAATAACTTTATAGAAATTCATCCAAATCGTAGTCAAAATTTCGCAAGTTTAAAACCAATAATACTTTTCCAGATGATGTATCAATATTTCCATTGATTTGATTCAAAAGGATGGAAAAATTTAGTTTCAGTTGATTTATCGAATAAAACATGTCAAAATCCATTTTTTCCAATAACTCTCATGATTTAATAACAATAACAAAATGTCGAAGCTTATTCGCAAAATGTCGGAGCTTATATACCGATTATCGCAATAGACATCGAAGTTCGGCTAATAATTCTTCAAAGAAAAAAAAATTCAGGGCAGAACACTAAAAAATGGAAATTTTCAATTTGTGATTTGCAAAATTCGGCATATTACAAATTAGAAATAACAGGTGGAAAAATAAGTCTTAGATATAAAATAAATGAAAACAAGTTTTTATTCTTGACAAACACTTAATTAAAAATACACTTAATCTTAAACACTTAATTAAAAATACTTGGAAAATTTCTCGTAAATCCTCTCATTAATTCTTAAACCGTCTTGGGAAATGAATGGAGGTGAAATTGTTTGACGATATTGAGATATAGATACATAACCATGTAATTGCATTGGTTGCAAGTCTAGTATTTTGGTTTTTTTATTCAAAATGTACCAACTACATAAAACACCTATTTCTCTCCGGTTATTTTTTACACGTACATACGACCCTGAGAATTCTCGCGCTTTTAACGTTTTCCCCTCCGAATAAACAAAACTTAATACTAAGCCTAAGAGACATGTTTTATAGTCTTTCTCTTTGAAGAGGCACCATAGTCCCCTATATTTATTTCGTCACATATTTTTATAAAGGCACTTTCCCCATGTTTAATATTTAACGTTCTTCTCTTCTCATTGTACTTTATCAATTCTGCTTCTTTAACTCGTTCTAATCTATCAGTATTCATCTCAGTATTTCCTTTATCAAACAGCCAACACAATGAAGATTTGCGAACCACAGAAGTTATGCCAGACTAATTCGTAACAAGAGTGAACGGACTTTCAGGGGACAGACTAGTTTCTTGTTCAGTCATGTTTTTTAATTGTAAATCTCCTTTAATATTGGAAAGAGTAGTCAAATCACAAATCAAATCCGACGATTCCTCAATCGATATACAATCATCTTCTAGACCTTGAGCCTCAACATCATCTAGTTCATCAAATTCTCTAGTAAAAAATTCTTCCCTCTCCAATGGCTTAATGGGTATTTCTAAATAATCAGAAATTTCGACTTCCATACCTATTTTTCTAACTGCCTCGGAAGCGTTTGTTTTAGCCACGTCAATCATGTATAAAATCTTTGAGTGTCTGGGAGTTCCGGTTCGTGTATTGACTGCGTTTTCGAACTGGCTAATCGAGGATAATTGAATTTATTAGTACTTCCATTTAAATTTCCGGATGAGATATCTTCTTGTAATTATATTTTTTTCAATCTGTGGATTGTGTCAAGAAGGGAACAATTCACAATTGTGGACAGGGTAGTGCTCATCGAACGCAATCTACGGAAAAGACTTTCACACGCTTGACTCCCGAAGATCCAACTAGGAAACTGATTGGAGGAGCAACGTCCCTCATCTACAAAAATTTGCATTTTTAGGATGTAATTAATTAAATTATGTGCATTAATTTCCATACAAACATAAGTATTTAAAGATATAAAATTATCAGTAATAGTCCAATACTGCAAAAGAATAATTTCAAATTACGTTAAAATTATCGGCATATTACTGATGATTTTTGACTTCTTATTTTAGAACACGTTACATGTTTATTTCACGTGCTAAAAAAACCTTTGGATAGCTCGCACTAGAATTGGATATTGATGAACATTCGAAACAAAAACCACCCAGAAGCATTGATTGAAAAAACGAAAAATTACCTAATCATTATTTCTTCCTCAATCTTTAATATTTTTTAATGAATTTCCTTCCAAAATGTTTGTTTCGGGACCAACTTTTTTTAGGAAAGGATGACAAGACGATTCTCATCATCGTTTATTTTACCTTCGGTTTTAACGTGGTTCTACAATTTGAGTTTCTAAACAAAAAATCAAATTGCTCTAGCCAAATTATTCTATCAAGATATCTTCAATGGAAATTTTTCAGTTCGATTTGTCTATTCTGTACTGTTGGATGCTTGAGAAAATGGAAAAGCTTCTAAAATAAAATAGTTTCTATTGGAAATATTTTCTTCCATAAAAGAATGCAGGAAGCTGCAGAATCCCCCAATAGAAGTGATCAAAAACTAAGAGGATTTTTAAAATAAGTTCGACTTGAATTTGCTAGATTTCTCTGTGATTTTCGTACATGCACTGTTCATGATAGGGAAAAAACAATTAAACTGGTCTTATTTTTGCTTAGTGATTTTTTGTATCAAGAAATGTGAATTGTTTGATTCCAACAAACTAGATGATGAAAATACCTGTTATGAAAGATTCAGTCTTCCGGGTTTCCTGGGTTCTTGGAGCTGGCTGTCCATTTTAAATCTTTTAGGGGGATTCTTCAGTGTTAATTGGGTTGTATTGCTGTTTCCGGGCCTTTTTCCCTTCCTGTACCAACTCTTCAGATGCCTCTCGAAATTAGATAGTACCCAACGACTTCCATGTTTTTGAGTAGCTGACACTTTGGACAGTTCTGTCAGAGAATTGCAGAAGATGCACTTGATCTTAGCTCCATACGAGGATGATTTAGGTAGATCATCGCCAGCATAACATTCGTCAACAGAAACTTGAACAGACACATCGTTGACCGAAATTTTTCGTATGCTGCCGCCTTCATATATATTTTCCTTCTCAAAAAAGTATTCACCACACTCTTTATTTTTCTTCCAAGTAACTGACGCTCAGACTCGACATTTTCATCACTGGATGTTATCAACTTCTTTTGGGTGCTCTGTTTCATTTTCTGCGATGCATCTCCAGTGAATTGGATCTCACCTTTGTTTGGTCTCCAAAAATTTTGAGGTTGTGCTGCCACAAACTGAACCACTTTCATCATCTTGGCACGGTCTCCAACATTGAAATGAAATTTCAATGGTTTTCTATGGTAAGGCCCATAGAACTCCTCGAGATTCTTCTGGGGATCCAATATCTCGTAAAGGGCCTCTCTCGTGNTTCACGGTCTCCAACATTGAACTGAAATTTCAATGGTTTTCTATGGTAAGGCCCATAGAACTCCTCGAGATTCTTCTCGGGATCCAATATCTCGTGGAGTGCCTCTCTCGGGTGTTTCTTTATATCATCGATCGTGTCTGTCGTTACTTCGCCGAACGCCACTGGATCATCCAGTGAATGAAACGCCAGAATTTTTGTCACGTACCCCGGTAAATGAATGCCCGTTTCTCTCCTTAATACTTCCCATAATTGTTCACCTTCAATATACTTCACTTCACACATATTTTTAATCACACCTAGACTCCTAATGCAACGTGCGCTCCGAAATAGTTTTGAAACACTCAGAGACTAACGTGTTCGGGCATCTTCTGACACTAAACTCCTCGACGGAATGCGTTCCACGGCGAGTTGGGAGATTCTCGAGAAATATCGATCTGTTTTGAGAATCTCCCAATTCGACAGAGTTCTCTTTTGTTTTTTTTCAGACCGTCGGGAAGAGAGAACCTCTGTTGATAAATCATATATAGCAGAACGCGTGTCGAGTGAACAATGAATTTTTCTCCCTTCTCTATAAATTTCAACATAAAATTTCTCATTTCGTCGAGTTGATGAATGCAAGTGATTTCGAGTGAGTTCAACCGATTTCAAGTGATTTCAAGTGATTTCAAATGAAATCGGTGAAATCGCATAATTTCCCTGATTTCATCTGATTTCAACGGATTTCACGTGATTTCAAAACTGATTTCAAGTGATTTCAATCACCAGTGACACAGTGATTTCACCCGTGAATAACCCCTGGGAATGCGGTGAGTATTTTATGAAAAAAATTATTGCCCATTGGTTATACTCAATGCTAATGATCTTTTCAAATTTGCGCATCGCTGGTTAAGTTAATTCATTCATCTTCTCCATAGCAATGATAATCAAAAGGGATAGAAAAATTCTTAAGCCGCCAAGCAAACGTAAGCCGTGGGACCCGAAAGTAATTAGTAAGCACGGACGCACGTTAAATGGTCAGTTTCAGGCTGGAATTTATTCCGCATTTAAATATCTTGAACGTGAACATTTGAATGGTGGGTCACTTCTCCCACTGGCACAGGTCAGGTGAGTTATGTGATATAAAAATACAGTATTTCTCGTTCTATATAAATCTCAAATGCCTGTGACTCAGATGAATTTGAAAATTCAATATGTCAGGAAGAGAACAGCACAGCTCCTATCTATCACAGAAAAAACTGTATCTAAGTATGTTGAAGTTGGAGATAGCGGGAAGGTCTTTCGGAGTCCGGGAAAAGAGAGGACATCTCAGAGACCGAAAAGAAAGGTTTCAGAGAGTGTCAAACAAGCCATACGTAATGAGATCTACGTATATGCCCAACAACGTAAGCTTTTTTCTCCCTTTTTCCCCTTCTCTTTCTCCAAATTTTCCATTAACCGAATACCTGCTCATTTTGTTAGGACGCTCGATGACGGTTTCTTTTATCTACACCCGTATCAAGTAATTTTTGCCATGTTCTTGTTTGACATATATTTTTTCGTCTTCACACGGAGAAAAAAGTTGGAAAAAAATTACGGAACATGTCAAGTAATCAGGAGAAGAACTCGATTTTTAGGATTTTTTCATCCAATTTCGAGAAAAGTGTGCGACAAATAGTAGATTTTTCTCAGTGAGTGAAGGAAAATTTACTGAACGTGAGGGTAATTTGTACGGAAAATTTAACATTTACCCTGCGTCTCACCAAAAATTATCCCAATAAACGTGAAAGATTGCGGAATATTGCGCATAATTTTTCTGTAACGAAGATTATTTTTTACGGAACACGTTCCGTAAAATTTCTCTGCCATCCGTCCCCACGACCTTCAAATGGGTATAGAACAAATAATACTCTACCGATGTGGAAAATTTTACGTTACAGGAGGATAATTTTTGCATCCATATGTTCTTTTTTATCGAACGAATCATAAGATATCCTCTACAAACTGGAATTTTTTCACTGAATTCCATTTCCCTCCATGATTACGTTACGTACCGTAAAAATAGTCACGATTTTCTAGGTAATTTTTATGAAACTTTTCTCTCCATGGATGATTACTGATGTTGCCAGAGACTTCACGTGGCTTTGACGAGACCAAAAATTTTCGGGGTTCGCTGAGACCGATATGATTCCTCCAAAGTTTCGTCGCGTGAAGTCGTGAAGTTTCGTCACGAAGTCTCTCCCGGCATCACTATTTACGATACTATCTGACGACAAGTTACGCTATCATCCATCCACCACATTTTTGTACTCATTTCTTTTTTTTGAAAATTCCCCATCACTTCAGACAGAAAAAAATCGGGTTTCGCGGTAATCGCGATACTTCAAGGAAAGTCCTGCACGACATTGGTTTCACCTGGAGAAAACGAGATAACACGCGATTGGTGGTGGTGCAGTCTCATATTGTATTGAAAAGAATGAGATTCTTGAAGAAAAGGAAGAAGTACATTGATGAGAAGTACAAGGTAGAGTCATTATATACCAAGATGAAACGTGGACATTCCGTAAAGGCACCGGGAAAACGAGAGAGTGGCAAGATGAAGACATTCGGAGCTGTTCAGTGAAATCTAATGATACAGGAGATAGATATATCATTTGCCACGCCAGTGGCAAGGCAGGATTTGTCCCTGGGGCGTCTTTATTTCTCCGTACAACAAAGAAACCCAAATCATGGGATGATTATCATGGTGATATTAATGCGGTGATGTTCATGAAGTGGTTCAAGGAACAACTCTTACCTAATCTGACTCAATCCTCGGCGATAGTCTTGGATAACGCATTCTATCATTCGGTACAGGTTTGTATTATTGCACTTACTATAACTGAAATCCCCAGTTCAATACTCCAATTTCAAGTTCATGTTCTTTCGTGGAAAGAATTGATACTTTGAGAAGAAAATAATAATTCTGTTCACAAATTGTTTCAAACAAGAATTCACCGTGCGATTTTGTGTGCAAATTTCGGGCATCTATTTGTTTGAAACAAATTTGATTGACAGAATTAATTTTTCTTCTCTGTGTACTTCCACCTTCAATGCAATTGAGAGTCATAATGTGGTGGATTGGTACCTGACTACCAATTCCACTTGTAACAGTTTGAGGATATCAACTATCATCATGACGTAAAGAGGAACTCCAATCAGGGCTCCGAGATACTGACATCTCTTTCCCACCTGGAGCCACTAGAAAAGAACTCCTTCAAATTTGTCAAGCTAACAAGCAATCTACTCGATATGAGCTCGACGAGTTTGTAAATAATAATACTCCCCACAAGATCTTACGTCTGCCACTATACCACACCTTCCACAACCCAATTGGAATGGTTTGGGGTTTATCAAAACGGTATTTTGACAAATACGTAGGCTTGAATCATCACTACACTGAAGAACTGACCCATAAGCTTTGGGATGAAGCTCTTGGAACAATTACTCCGGCAATATGGACGGCTTGCTGCGACAAAACTGAAAAATCAATCCTAGCCGATTACAAACACGAGGTAGCTGATGATGGCGATGCAAATGACCAATCAGATACACATGTCGATCCCGGAGTTCTCGATTGTGTACTAGGGGGAATAACTAATCTTGAAGAGTGTACAGAGGATCATTCTTCCCAGACTAGCTCTCGTTCAGCCGGAAAGTCTCTTTTCACAGACCTGTCACCAAGAATTGCAGTCTCAAAGATACAATTTATAAACAATAAATTCAATAGAATAGAGTAGTCAAGTGATGGCGTCAATTACAACGTCTTCAAGTACATTTTACTTGTCTTGTTGAAAGTCGGATGTTTTAAAATCATTCTGAGAGAAAACATCAGAGCACTCTCCAATTATGATTTCTCGTCCAGACATCGATATACAAGCAACAAAAACGTTTAATTTGATCAACTCTATCACTTTGCTACTGATTCTGAAATAGTGATTTGCCTATGCTCATTACTACGGTCAAATCGATTTATGCATAGGCTGTGCACAGTTGTTCAGTGAAGACACTGAGAATCGTCATTCAGATAGAAGTTTTATAAACCAGGACTGGGGCATGGTCATCGATGATGGGACCACTGCTCGTAGTTTTCAAGTAATGACATTATTAAAGTACACAAAGCACTTACCAAATTGTTATCCACCTTAATTCTCTACAGGATATCGATGAACTACGGGACAGTGCACACAGAAAACGTGCAGATTTCATGCACAGCTATGCAGAATTTACACGTAGGACCTAGTCGCTCTCTTATGTGCAAATCATGCATAAAAATCGTGTGAATCATGCATAGTAATGCAGATTATCTGCATAGTTGTGCATAAAATGCACAATTTTTGAGTATTATCTGCATAACTATGCAAATTATATGCACATCTATGCGTATTTTCTACATGGATCTTGCATGATTCACACTTAGTGCACACATTTTTCTGTAGAGGATTATCTGATTTTCTGTCGTGGCATTGCATCATCGAATGAATTCATGATATTCGCGCCAATAATAATTCAAATCTGTGCCACCGCATGAACGACAACTTCACACAGGTCCTACAGAGCGCGAGTTGGATACTAACCTACCTTACCAAACACCGCGCTTTGTCGTTCGATAAACCGATGCTTGAAAATGTTCTGGTGATTCAAAATGTCGCGGTTGTATCTAGAATATTTTTTCGATAAAAATGAAGAATTTCGAAAGCTAACGGCTCTTTTCCACGGTAAGTTATAATAAATTATAACGTTTCACTACCATATTGAAAATTGAAAAAAAAACGTTTACTTAATGAAAATGAATACTTTTTTATGACATCACTGATTGGAGGGCAAAGAGGATTAGTTAATTAATGTGGAATGATTCTACATTTAGATAAACGAATGAATTATTTGATTCTAATCGATGATTCATTTAAAATTAATTATTCCTGTCATACAATTTAAATATTTTCATTTAAATGAATACATGGTTTCATAATGTTCCAACAAAAATATAATTTAAATGAATAAAAAATTCTCCAATAGAGAAGTTCAGCAGATCCAAAAGCGTCATGTCTCTGAGGATACTAGGATCGAACAAATAAAAAAAAGTACTTTTTTTTCTAGACATGACTGATGAAATTTTTCTGAATCGCTCAGAACAGAGAATCAAAGATCTCATTCCGGATCACCCAGATGATGACCTACTGTACGTGAAATTTCAGTGCCATTATAACAGTTTCTCCAGAGCAGTATTACTGGGCTACTTCCCTTTACATCCAGTACGTAAAAGAAATTCTATTATGTAATCAGTGTGATTAATGTTTTTCTTTCATAAATATATTGTACGTTATTTAGAAAATCTTAAACTCAAAGTTGGAAGCTGCCAATGAGGAGGCTTTGACTCATGATAGTGATGGTGATAATGATGATAATGACGTCGAAATGATAATGAGTAGTCAAATTTCCAAGCTCTCCGTAGAGGAAAAAGGACTGTTAGATGATGATGCACCAGAACCCGAATTAGATGCATCTAGAGACACTACGGATAACTTGCGTACAGCATTGATCGGGAAACTGTCGGAATTGGCTTTAAAAGAAATTACTGACGCTCAGTTATTGAAAAATACTCAAAAGTTGGTGAGTGAAATTAATCATAGCAACATATTATTTGTGTATTAAACAGAATTTTTAGATAATTAGGAAGTTTTTAGGACCTTGAGGAACTTCTCTTTTCAAGTGTGTATGGCAGAGGAGTATTAAAAACTTATGGTGACAATGGAAAATTAGAAGACAAAGAGAGATCAAAGCTAGCTGATATTCTTTTACAGTGGGTCTTACAACAACATTCAGAGTGAGTAACTTCAAATCTGAGCAATATGAAAAATTTAGTAATGAAGCACTAAAAAGCTTTAAGTCGATTCAACTCTTCACGGAGTTTTCGAGAAATATTTCCGAAATTAAGGGAGATAGCTAAAATTTGTTATTACGTTTTTTGTAGCTCTCAATTTGCTTTATAAAAAAGTTTCTGAAAGAAATTTTGTATCTCCCTTAGATTCCGTAATATTCATTGAAACCTGGCCAATAGTCAAAATCTACTTGAAGCGCTTTATCGTATCACTACTGAATTTCAGTAAGGTTATTCAATAATTCTTTGTTTTAGGCCCCAAAGTGGTGTACTNAAATCTACTTGAAGCGCTTTATCGTATCACTACTGAATTTCAGTAAGGAATTTCAGTAATTCATTGTTTTAGGCCCCAAAGTAATGTACTTATCATTTTGAGTAATAAAATTTTACAATACTTCGAAGGTGAACCAGTAAGTATAACTTCGAGTCGATCTTTTACGAAATGTAATTATCGCTTGTTCTTTAAAGAAGAAAGACATGCAATGATTGACATTTACATTTATATTCTTGTTTTGTCATTCCCTTTTTTTCCTTTTAATTAGGATAATTAGGATATCTACTATATACCTGCTGGGAAGCAGCCTGATGGAACATTTTTATGGCACAAGATACGACTCGACAATGGCAGTTGTTATTGAACTCGGCGAGGAGTTCGTAATATTTGGGAATATCGAGAGCATTTGCCTCATTGGAACGAAAGTATTTTTTGAGGGACAAAATTTTTTTCCAAATATTTGGATGATGANCTTTTACGAAATGTAATTATCACTTGTTCTTTAAAGAAGAAAGACATGCAATGATTGACATTTACATTTATATTCTTGTTTTGTCATTCCCTTTTTTTCCTTTTAATTAGGATAATTAGGATATCTACTATATACCTGCTGGGAAGCAGCCTGATGGAACATTTCTATGGCACAAGTAGTGATACCGCGATACAATACGAGGCGATATTCCCTTAATTATCGTCTCGTATCGTATCGTGATGCGATAAATGAAATGAATATCGTATCGACAACTTATCGACAGAAATTCCCCATATCGTCTCGTATCGTCCTTTTATCGACTAAAATTATCATTATTATTTTTTTCTCAATTAAAGCACAAACCTACTGGTTACATAGCTAATATTTTCGAATATCAAAAAATCTGAAGAAGAGCGAAACGATGTGAACAGTTCCATGGATGGAGCATGACTGCGACTCCGAGTGTCCCCACACGCCCTGTCAGCGTAACACACAACTTACTCCATCTGTGGAGAAATATTTGCAAGCTATGTTGTTCATCACATAACCCCAGAATTGAAACAGCAGATAAGCCTCATGTAACGTGCAATTTCTTGAAAGCAAACTGTATTACAACGATGAAAAGGTCTCAAAGATCGAGCACCTCCTGTTCACAGAGTAAAAAAGTGAGGGGAGATGATAAAAACGATGTGAATCAAGGGGGAAAGACTGAGTCAGCCGATTCTGTAGAGAAAATTGTTGAGAAAGATGCGGAGATGAAGAGTTGAACATCAAAAGCTCACACCAACACTCGGAAGTATTCATAGCCTTTCGACATCACCTATATTGATAAGGTCATGGAACATGTAAGATATCTGCAAAGAAGAATTTAAGAGTAGTAATCCCGATGGTGAAGTCAAACACAAGTAGTATTATTAATCACTTGAAGAACAAACACAAATCTGTTCATGATGTATTATTTCCTCATTCCATGGCTGTACCAAAATCTCAGAAAACTCTGGAACAGGTTCTTAGTCTAGTTGATAAGGGTCAGGTAAGTCAATAAATTATTTAGGTAGTGTACATGTATATCAAGAGCACAAATATGAAACGTAATGAATTTAATTCCATATTTTGCATTTTTTTCAATTTATCTCGAAAGTAAATATTTTCACGTCAGGTGCGTTTTTATTGTTAGATAGATTTACAACCAAAAATATCTTCTGTCATTTTGTCCTAGAACCTTCCCTTATCCTCACATTGAAAGGGATATCGACTAGTTCTGTTGAATGGTAGAAATGATCCAAACCGATTACGTATGTAAATGGGAAATAATTCCTATAAAAAAGTTTTTCAGCAGTAAATACGCAATTCCTATTCTGCAGTTTATTGAATTCCCTATGGGAAATTGTTCCTGCTATTTCCTATCGAAATTTCGGAGTATCATATCGATAAATTCAATATCCAAAATAATATGAACAATTGAACTTTTACGTTGCATCACTCAACTATTGATATGTAATGAAGAGAACAAAATTTCAAATGGAATGAGAGTGAATAAACTATTGTTATATCTTCGTTCCATAGATTTTGAAGAGAGAAGAATTCTTGTTCCTGTTGGTTGAGTGGATGGCAAAAAAGCTGTTGAACCCTGGGAATCCAGGAGCCACGCTACAGCCACGGTATTTGCGTGGCTGTTGCGTGGCTATTAGCACGGTATTTGCGTGGCTGTTGCGTGGCTATTAGGATAGTCATTTTCTGGGGCTAAAAAGGGGGAAATGATATCTGAAAACACAAAAGTGGATAGACGAATTATTAGTTTATCTTTGCACTGTTTATAACATTGTTTTCTATCAATTGATTGAAATTAATGGGAGTGTATATAAGGATAATACAAGACCCGTAGGGGGAATGCCGGGAGATGGCGGCAGTGTCGATATCCCAACCGGGTCGGTCAAGTCGACAGGAGTCGCCAGGAGAATAAGTGAGACCCCAACAGAGGTGGGGCGCCACGGTCGATTCTAACGGCTGGGCGAGCTGCCTTTGCCGGTAACTCGGCAGTAGGGCCAGAAGAAGAATATCCATGGATTCTTGGAGTGGGGGTCAAGCATATGAGTGGGAATTACGTAGAGTGGGAGTATCCTGGGCAGGGAAAACATCTGCTAGAAGCCCTATAGCAGTCCCGCTGTCACAGGGGTAGGTTCGAAGGGGGATTTATGTCCTCCTTGTCCTCAATGTTTACTTTATGTTTTTTCGTTGATTCATTCGCCCGCTAATTAATATTAAGGGATGAGACGAGGACTTTTCGATGGAGAATTAGATTCCCCATCTATCAACCCCCGTCTCTCCCCTCCTAATTAACATTAAGGAATGAAGCCAACGCTGTTCGATGGAGAATTAGCCGCGAATTAAAAATTCACTTCTCCCCTCCTAATTGAAATTAAGGGATGAAAAAATGGCAGTTCGATGGAGAATTAGTGTGCGCCGCGAAAAAATTAGTTTTCTTACTGGCCCCTGAGTTCCATGGCAGTTTTTTTTTTTTTTAGAGATTAAGGGATGAAAGAGGGTTAATTGATGGGGAATTTAATTCTCCGTCGAATTGCCCTTTTTCATCCCTTAATCTCAATTAGGAGGGGAGAGGTGAATTTTTAATTACCGGGCGAGTTATCCATTAGGTTTTTCATAACGCCGCGACTTTCGTCGCAGTTTTTGTTTTTTGATTACAGAGATTACCCCCTCTACGGGATTCCCACTTTGTCATTAGTGAGGGGACTTGGTCGCGGGCGGTAGGGGTCTTAAGGACTACCGCGGCTCGCGGTCGCTAAGAGGAACCCACCCAATCCATGTGTGTGAGCGGTTTAAGCCATGGCCTCGGCCATATCGTGCCTAAGGATGTGTGGCACAGGGGGAGCTGTGTCGCTAACGGTGCCTCTCAGAAACCTGGGCGACCTCTGAGAGTAGTCTTGGGTGTAACCCACCCGAGACAAGCCAAGCCCTGGGCAATCGCGGCAATGCACCAGGTGAAAACGCTTAACCGCGGTACTCGTGGGACTAAAATGGAAACCAATTTAAAAAATCTTAATATTGAAAAAGCAACTTCGGGTGGGGCCAGCGATGGCGAACACACGAAGTCTGACAAGGCTGACCAGTCTGGTACCGATGTGAATCGGGTCAGACTGAGTGGAGCCGAGAGAAGACGTCGCAAGAGAGCGAAGCTGCATCAAACCTCGGGGGCGATTGCAACCTTGACGGATGCAGCAGCGAAGGTCGATGAGGGAAGGGGGGAGGGGGCTACGAGGAAGGCAATAAAACGCCTTCCATCAGAGCGTACTACGCCAA
>NW_021680806.1:21674-22040 GCF_001412515.2 Diachasma alloeum | reverse complement strand
AATAAAAAAATTAGAAAAGTAAATTGAAAAAGTACAAAAATTGAAAAATTAAATTAATTCGCTGTCGGATTCAACCCCTAGTCCAAATCCCCCGTTATCCCATTTTACCCCACTGTCGGAGTGGGGTAAAATGGGATAACGTCTCCCACACTCACCGTTCCACCTTACTTTATGGGTTTATTTAACCGCTATCCCATTTTGCCCCACTCTAACTAACCTGCTTTCCCGTTTTACCCCACGAGTAAATGGCACAACTGCTTTCCATTTTACTTCGCTGTCCAGTTGGTTTACTCCACCCCAGTATCCCATTTTGCGCCATTTAATTCCAGTTTCCCTTATCATGCGCCCCTCTCCGTTATTCCATAT
>NW_021680806.1:20833-21399 GCF_001412515.2 Diachasma alloeum | reverse complement strand
AAGCAGTAGCGAGTTGGGTTAGTAAAAGGATGGGTGACCGAAAGAGAACACGGCGGATCGACCGGGAGGGCACATCTGGAGAACCGCTGAACCGATTTCTTTTTTTTGTTGTTTTATAATTGTTCAATTTGTGAATTAACTACATTAATATTTTCAATTATTTTCCAATAATGAAATTGAAGGAGTTATTAGTGATTAATCAATTATTGAGATGCGTAAGAGACGCGGAGCCTCTCGCCGAGAGACGCTCGGTAGCAGTCTTGCTGCGTCTCCCACGCAGAGTCTCTCAAAAGTATGGCTACTGGCGCTGAGCCATACTCTCTCATAGACGCAGACGCGAGTCTTGCAGACCCCAAAAAGACTCAAATTTTTCATCCCGGGGCCTTTCTGGATATTGAGGGGACTTTTGATAGCACTTCGAATCCGGCTATAGAGAAAGCCATGGAAGAACGACAGGTGTCCAAGGCTATCATTGCTTGGATACAAAACATGCTGAAAGGCAGAAGACTGTCGGCAGGACATGGGAGGGCATGTGTGGAGGGACGTCCGACTAGGGGCTGTCCGCA
>NW_021680806.1:18473-18597 GCF_001412515.2 Diachasma alloeum | reverse complement strand
TTTTATTCCAGAAATTAAGGGATGAAACACGGGTTGCTGGATGGGGAATTTAAGTCTCCATCGAACAGCATTGGTTTCATTCCTTAATGTTAATTAGGAGGGGAGAGACGATTTTTTAATTAGC
>NW_021680806.1:18006-18394 GCF_001412515.2 Diachasma alloeum | reverse complement strand
GGGTTGCTGGATGGGGAATTTAAGTCTCCATCGAACAGCATTGGTTTCATTGATTAATGTTAATTAAGAGGGGAGAGACGATTTTTTAATTAGCGGGCGCGTTATCCATTAGGTTTCTCATGACGCCGCGACTTTCATGGCAGTTTTTGTTTTTTGATTACAGAGATTAAGTGATGGAACGGGGGTTGATGTATGGAGAATTTAATTCACCATCGAACTGCATTAGTTTCATTCCTTAATATTAATTAGGAGAGGAGGGNTACCATTCAACAGTCTTTCAAGTAGAAATGCTGGGCATACTTAAGTGTGCAGAGTATCTGAACGCGAGAGACACAAAAAGGGTGAAAATATTCATCTGCAGTGACAGCCAGGTGGCGATTCACGCCCT
>NW_021680806.1:8643-12100 GCF_001412515.2 Diachasma alloeum | reverse complement strand
ATTACAGAGATTAAGGAAGGAAACGGGGATTGATGGGTGGGGAATTTAATTCTCCATCGAACAGCATTGGTTTCATTCCATAATGTTAATTAGGCGGGGAGAAACGATTTTTTAATGAGCGGGCGAGTTATCAGGAGTCACTGCGCCGAGAGACCATTAGGTTTTTCATTGCGCCGCGACTTTCGTCGCAGTTTTTATTTTTTGATTACAGAGATTAAGGAAGGAAACGGGGATTGATGGGTGGGGAATTTAATTCTCCATCGAACAGCATTGGTTTCATTCCATAATGTTAATTAGGCGGGGAGAAACGATTTTTTAATGAGCGGGCGAGTTATCAGGAGTCACTGCGCCGAGAGACCATTAGGTTTTTCATTGCGCCGTGACTTTCGTCGCAGTTTTCATTTTTCTGTTACAGAGATTAAGGGATGAAACGGGGGTGCTGTATGGGGAATTTAATTCTTCATCGAACAGCATTGGTTTCATTCCTTAATGTTAATTAGGAGGGGAGAGACGATTTTTTAATTGGCGGGCGANGACACTTCCGCCATCTCCCGGCATTCCCCCTGCGGGTCTTGTTTTATCATTATATACACTCCTATTAATTTCAATCAATTGATAGAAAACAATGTTATAAACAGTGCAAATATAAACTAAAAATTCGTCTATCCACGTTTATTGTGTTTTCAGATATCATTTGCCCCTTTTTAGCTCCAGACAATGACAATCCTATTAGCCACGCAACAGCCACGCAAGTTCCGTGACTCCTGGATCACCAGGGTAACTATATTGTTATGAAGCGACAAGTAGCAATTACAAAGTTGACTTTACGTAAACAAAAAATCTTAGGCTGGCAGAATTTTTGCGAATCAATTGATCATCGAACTCCAATCAGTGTTATATGGAAAAAAATTAAATGGTTTAAAAATAGAAATTCACACAATCCAAACTTGATACCTCAACAAGATATGGAATCGTCAGAAAAAATGCAAGATTTTATCACAGAATTCTGTCCTAATTTACTTCAAGACTATACACCTCCTCCACCCCCTCAAATTCCCTTTAAATCCTCTGACACGCTTGAGAATGATTTCACATTCAAGGAGTTTGAAGCAGCTTTGAAGAAAACCAAGAAGGACTCCTCTCCAGGACTTGACAAAATTGATTATAGACTAATTGAATCTCTCCCAAAATGATACAAAAAAATTATACTCAAGATTTTTAACAAACTTTTACAAGAAGGAAAATTTCCTGATGCATGGCATGATTTTTTAGTTTTTCTCATCCCAAAACCCGCACCTGGAAAATTGCGCCCAATCACTTTAGCTCCTTGCTTCCTAAAATTATGTGAAAAGATTATCTCCAGTAGACTTTCATGGTGGTTGGAAAATGAAAATATTTTTCCTCCTTCGCAATTTGGTTTTCGTAAGCTTAAATCATGTACTGACAACTTAGCAATATTAACGACGGAAGCATTCACTGGTTTTGCGAACAGAGAATACACCCCCGCCTTTTTTCTCGATATAAAAGGAGCTTTTGACCACGTAGATCCTCTCACACTTTACCAAGACTTGGCGGACATTGGAATACCGTACAAGATTGCAACTTTCATTTACTTCCTTCTTGCTTATAGAAGAGCTCATTTTGTTGTAGGAGGTCATCTCTCAGACCCGCACCCTCTGAATAAAGGAACGGGCCAAGGATGCGTTTTAAGCCCAATCTTATTCAAAATTTATGTCTCCAAGCTTCCAAATGTTCTTGAACCAGGAATTGAAATAGTTTCATTTGCTGATGATGTAGCCATATTTCAACGAAGTCTTGACATCAACACTACCCTACGAAAAATTGAGAAATCAATCTCTAAAATTTCTCAATTTTTAAATAAAAGGAAGTTATCCATATCACCTGAGAAATCCCACCTGATCATCTTTTCCAGAAAGAATTTTAAACCCTCGGACTACTCAATTAATGTTTGCAATCAAGTTCTCAAAGCAGAAAATACTGTCAAATTTTTAGGAATCACCCTTGATCATCGCCTNGAAATTTCTCAATTTTTAAATAAAAGGTTATCCATATCACCTGAGAAATCCCACCTGATCATCTTTTCCAGAAAGAATTTTAAACCCTCGGACTACTCAATTAATGTTTGCAATCAAGTTCTCAAAGCAGAAAATACTGTCAAATTTTTAGGAATCACCCTTGATCATCGCCTAACCTTCAAACATCACTGACCTACTTAGCTGAGAAGAATTGGGACCGCTAGTTACCGATGGCGGCGCTCGTTTTCACCAATATGGACGATTTTAGGCTTCTCATATACACGCTAACACAAGCCGAATTTGGGTTGCATACTGTCTGTGTGCAGCCCAATATCCGCCATTCATAGGTGGCGTTTTGATATTTAGCGTTTCCAATACTAAAACCGTCGCCCTTATACGTGTTCTTCGTAACACTTTGTTTGGATCTGATCCTCGTTGTTTATTGACACTATATCGTGGTCTGATACGAAGTTCCATTGAATATGGATGTCAAATAATATTGCCATCCAATCTATCTCACAAGGAAAGAATCGACAGAATTCAGTATAAAGCCATTAGACTCGCTCTTGGATATAGGAATTCCACGCCAATCAATGTTATGTTGGCTGAGGCCCGTGAAGCTCCTCTGAACATCCGAATCAAACAACTTTCAAATAGATATATTACTAGAGTATTTTCCTATTCCCAGCATTTACTCTTTNTTTATTCCCAGCATTTAATCTTTGATAAACTTTACTCACTACGATCAGCACTACGCCTGAATTCTAATAAAGGTATACATAATATTGAGAATGGATTTCCACTATTTCAATCATTTACCTATTTGACTACGCACATAACTAAAATTAAAGCTGCACCTCAACCATGTAATTTTTCATACTCATATGAATTGATCAACTCGGACCCGAGAATAATTCTCAACAAGGGTTCATTGATCAAGAAATCGACTTCGCCAGAAAAAACTCTGCAAGAAGAGCTTCATAATCTAGAACTTCAAAACTATTCTCAAATATATACTGATGGATCAAAAAACGATGATGCAAATTATGTAGTCTACTCAGTATATATTCCAGACTTCAATGTAGAAATCAAACATAAAATATCTTCGTTTGCATCAATATTCACTGCCCTGGCGAATAAGGATCCATGTTGTAGCATGGATGTAACATGGATGTCATTTTACGGCGCTTAATGGGCCAAAAATGATTGGAATATAATCAAAAAATTATTTAAATGCTGACAGACAAACAATTGGTCCCAATTAATACCCATTAATAGGTTATTTTGTATAATTAGGAGAAATTATTGATGGTGTGCTGTGTGGTAAAGAAGTTCAGATGGGAGAATGCCGCGAGATGGCGCCAGTGTTAAATTATCGAGTCGGCGGTAAACTGTTAGCAGTCGCAGGCATAATTTTTATT
>NW_021680806.1:0-1454 GCF_001412515.2 Diachasma alloeum | reverse complement strand
ACAGTTTACCGCCGACTCGATAATTTAACACTGGCGCCATCTCGCGGCATTCTCCCATCTGAACTTCTTTACCACACAGCACACCATCAATAATTTCTCCTAATTATACAAAATAACCTATTAATGGGTATTAATTGGGACCAATTGTTTGTCTATCAGCATTTAAATAATTTTTTGATTATATTCCAATCATTTTTGGCCCATTTTTCGCCTTAAAATGACATCCATGCTACATCCATGCTATATCCATGCTACAACATGAATGTACCATGGACGCTCAATCGCCAGGGTGCTGAGGCTTCGTCTATACTCACTGCAATCAACGAATCACCCAATCTGAATACAGAAAAGATTATTATTTTATCTGATTCTTTGAGTGTCCTCTCTTCAATGGCGAATTTCTCTGCTTATAATAATCCCTCTTACCTAATCTATGAAATACTTAATAGCTGGGTTGCTAAAAAATCAATGGGAATAGAAATCATCTTCATGTGGATACCTGCCCACATAAATTTGGAAGGTAACGAAAAAGCTGACAAACTTGCAAAAGAGGCTTGCCACTCGGGAGAACTTCAACGGACCCTTATCCCATACACGGATTTTTACTACATTATTAATAAGAAGATGCGTGAAGACACCTCAAGAATTCTCATAAATCAAGCGGAACATCATAAAGGATCTGATTACTTCAAGAAATTCTACTTGGGATGGCGACCACCCTGGTTCAAATATTCCAACTTGAATAGACCAGTGATCACAACAATCAACCGCATGAAATGGGATGGGTGCAACTGGACACAGTCAACTGAACACATCTGCAACTGACCACAGATCTGGTAAATTCGGCAACTGAACACACACGTAAATACAAGACGGTGAAACGTAGTGATATTGTCAACTTAGTCTTCCCTATCGACGAAGTCAGTTGATGATATACATGGTAGATGGCGCTGATAGGTTTAAAACGGAGGAATGAGAATTACTTGTATATAGTGTGAGCTAACTTTGGGAGATGACGAAGAACTATTGCAGGAGCATCAATAATCAAAATATTAATATGTCAAGTATCGTAAGAACATCGTCAATCAATCGAACAAGAGTGAGGTGGTCATTCGCTAAGGTGTAACAAAACAAAGTATTGTCCAAGTCTCGTAATAAAATCGAATAAAAATAATTAAAAGTATTTTCACGCAAAGTATCGAGAATACCTCGTAATATTATGGTAAAAGTATGAGGCAGGTATCGGACAGAATATTTAAATGTCAAGTATCGTAAGAACCTCGTCAATCAATCGAACAAAAATGAGACAGTCACCGGTCGCAGTGTTTCAAAGCCAAGTATCGACCAAGTCTCGCAATAAAATCGAATAAAAATAATTCCAAGTATTTTCACGCAAAGTATCGATGATACCTCTTAATATTATGGTAAAAGTGTGAGGCAGGTATCGGACAGAA
>NW_021680805.1:68584-69517 GCF_001412515.2 Diachasma alloeum | reverse complement strand
ATTAAGGAATGAAACGAGGGTTGAAGGGTGGGGAATTTAATTCTCCATCGAACGGCGTTGGTATCATTCCTTCATATTAATTAGGAGCAGAGATACGATTTTTGAATTAGCGGGCGAGTTGTCGGGAGTCACTACGCTGAGAACCCATTAGGTTTTTCATAGCGCCGCGACTTTCGTCGCAGTTTTTATTTTCTCATTACAGAGATTAAGCAATGAAACGGGAGTTGAAGGATGGGGAATGTAATTCTCCATCGAACAGCATTGGTTTCATTCCTTAATGTTAATTAGGAGCAGAGATACGATTTCTCAATTAGCGGGCGAGTTGTCGGGAGTCACTGCGCCGAGAAACCATTAGGTTTTTCATAGCGCCGCGACTTTCGTCGCAGTTTTTATTTTTTTATTACAGAGATTAAGAGATGAAACGGGGGTTGATGGATGGGGAATTTAATTCTCCATCGAACAGCATTGGTTTCATTCCTTAATGTTAATTAGGAGCGGAGATACGATTTCTTAATTAGCGGGCGACTTGTCGGGAGTCACTGCGCCGAGAAACCATTAGGTTTTTCATAGCGCCGCGACTTTCGTCGCAGTTTTTATTTTTTTATTACAGAGATTAAGAGATGAAACGGGGGTTGATGGATGGGGAATTTAATTCTCCATCGAACAGCATTGGTTTCATTCCTTAATATTAATTAGGAGCAGAGATACGATTTTTTAATTGCCGGGCGAGTTGTCGGGAGTCACTGCGCCGGGAAACCATTAGATTTTTCATAGCTGCGCGACTTTCGTCGCAGTTTTTATTTTTTTATTACAGAGATTAAGAGATGAAACGGGGGTTGAAGGATGGGGAATTTAATTCTCCATCGAACAGCATTGGTTTCATTCCTTAATATTAATCAGGAGGAAAGAGACGATTTTTTAATCAGCGGGCGA
>NW_021680805.1:67911-68412 GCF_001412515.2 Diachasma alloeum | reverse complement strand
ATTTTTTCATTACAGAGATTAAGGAATGAAACGGGGGTTGAAGGATGAGGAGTTTAATTCTCCAGCGAACAGCATTGGTTTCATTCCTTATTGTTAATTAGGAGGGGAGAGACGATTTTTTAATTAGCGGGCGAGTTGTCGGGAGTCACTGCGCCGAGAAACCATTAGGTTTTTCATAGCGCCGCGACTTTCGTCGCAGTTTTTATTTTTTTATTACAGAGATTCAGGAATGAAACGGGGGGTGAAGGATGGCTAATTTAATTCTCCATCGAACAGCATTGGTTTCATTCCTTAATATTAATCAGGAGGAAAGAGACGATTTTTTAATTAGCGGGCGAATTAATGGGGAGTCACTCTGCGCCGAGAAAACATTGGGTTTCTTATAGCGCCGTGACTTTCGTCGCAGTTTTTATTTTTTTATTACAGAGATTAAGAAATGAAACGGGAGTTGAAGGATGGGGAATGTAATTCTCCATCGAACGGCATTACTTTCATTCCTTA
>NW_021680805.1:67364-67836 GCF_001412515.2 Diachasma alloeum | reverse complement strand
AAACGGGGGTTGAAGGATGGGGAATTTAATTCTCCATCGAACGGCATTAATTTCATCCCTTAATATTAATTAGGAGAAAAGAGACGATTCTTTAATTAGCGGGCGATTTGTCGGGAGTCACTGCGCCGAGAAATCATTGAGTTTTTCATAGCGCCGCGACTTTCGTCGCAGTTTTTATTTTTTCATTACAGAGATTAAGGAATGAAACGGGGGTTGAAGGATGGGGAATTTAATTCTCCATCGAACGGCATTAATTTCATCCCTTAATATTAATTAGGAGAAAAGAGACGATTCTTTAATTAGCGGGCGATTTGTCGGGAGTCACTGCGCCGAGAAATCATTGAGTTTTTCATAGCGCCGCCACTTTCGTCGCAGTTATAAGTTTTTCATTACAGAGATTAAGGGATGAAACGGGAGTTGTTGGGTGGGGAATTCAATTCTCCATCGAACAGCATTGGTTTCATTCCTTAAT
>NW_021680805.1:66036-67202 GCF_001412515.2 Diachasma alloeum | reverse complement strand
AGTTTTTCATAGCGCCGCGAATTTCGTCGCAGTTTTAATTTTTTTATTACAGAGATTAAGGAATGAAACGGGGGTTGAAGGATGGGAAATTTAATTCTCGATCGAACATCATTGGTTTCATTCCTTAATGTTAATTAGGAGCAGAGATACGATTTTTTAATTAGCGGGCGAGTTGTCGGGAGTCACTGCGCCGAGAAACCATTGAGTTTTTCATAGCGCCGCGACTTTCGTCGCAGTTTTTATTTTTTTATTACAGAGATTGAGGAATGAAACGGGGATTGGAGGATGGAGAATTTAATTCTCCATAGAACAGCATTGGTTTCATTCCTTAATATTAATTAGGAGCAGAGATATGATTTTTTAATTAGCGGGCGAGTTGTCGGGAGTCACTGCGCCGAGAAACCATTGAGTGTTTCATAGCGTCGCGACTTTCGTCGCAGTTTTTATTTTTTTATTACAGAGATTAAGGAATGAAACCAATGCTGTTCGATGGAGAATTAAATTCTCCATCCTCCAACCCCCGTTTCATTCCTTAATATTAATTAGGAGCAGAGAGACGATTTTTTAATTAGCGGGCGAGTTTCCGGGATCCGAGTCACTGTGCCGAGAAACCATTGAGTGTTTCATAGCGTCGCGACTTTCGTCGCAGTTTTTGTTTTTTCATTACAGAGATTAAGGGATGAAACGGGGATGGATGGATGGGGAATTTAATTCTCCATCGAACAGCATTGGTTTCATTCCTTAATGTTAATTAGGAGGGGTGAGACGATTTTTTAATTAGCGGGCGAGTTGTCGGGAGTCACTGCGCCGAGAAACCATTGAGTTTTTCATAGCGCCGCGACTTTCGTCGCAGTTTTTGTTTTTTCATTACAGAGATTAAGGGATGAAACGGGGATGGATGGATGGGGAATTTAATTGCCCATCGAAAAGTGATGGTTTCGCCCCTTAATATTAATTAGGAGAAAAGAGACGATTTTTTAATTAGCGGGCGAGTTGTCGGGAGTCACTGCGCCGAGAAACCATTAGGTTTTTCATAGCGCCGCGAGTTTTGTCGCAGTTTTTATTTTTTTATTACAGAGATTAAGGAATAAAACGGGGGTTGAAGGATGGGGAATTTAATTCTCCATCGAACAGCATTGGTTTTATTCCTCAATATTAATTAGGAG
>NW_021680805.1:65402-65659 GCF_001412515.2 Diachasma alloeum | reverse complement strand
GGGCGAATTAATGGGGAGTCACTCTGCGCCGAGAAAACATTGGGTTTCTTATAGCGCCGTGACTTTCGTCGCAATATTAATTTTTTTATTGCAGAGATTAAGGGGTGCAACGGGGCGTGATGGATGGGGAATTTAATTCTCCATTGAAAAGTCTTTGTTTCATCCCTTAATATTAATTAGGCGGCGAATAAATCAACTGAAAAACATAAAGTAAACATTGAGTACAAGGAGGACAAAAGTGCCCCTCCGAACCTGTC
>NW_021680805.1:63514-65301 GCF_001412515.2 Diachasma alloeum | reverse complement strand
ATTTTTCCTCCCCTAATTGAGGTGGAGAGAAGTTACGAAGGCCAATCGATTGAGAATTGAATTCTCAATGAATTGACACCAGTTCCATTCCTAAACCTCAATTAGAAAAGGAGAAATACATTTTCGAAGCACGAAGTGATTGCGGTCAAGTTCTCCCCATTAAATATAATTCTCGATTGCTTCATCTCAATTAAGGAGGGGAGAAATTAATTTTTGAATGAGAAGAACTAGTCCGAAGTTACTACGTGCTTTGAAAATTCATTTCTCCCCTCCCAATTGAGATGAAGACATGAAACTAACGCGTATCAATCGAGAATTACATTTTCAATCAATGACATCGGTTTCATTCCTTAATCTCAATTAGGAGCGGGGGAATGAATTATCAAAGCGCGGAGTAACTTCGGAGAAGTTCTTCTCATTGAAAAATTCATTTCTCTCCTCCCTAAATGAGAGGAAGCAATCGAGAATTATATTTTCAATGAATGATAGCCGCTTCATTCTTTAATCTCAATGAGGAGTGCAACAATGAATTTTCAAGGCGCGGGGGAATCCCGAACGGTCTCCAGCGTCAAGTGAGCCCGGAGGGGCTCCTCCCATTGGAAAATTCATTTCTCCCCCCCGCCCCCTGATTGGGACGATGGAATGAAACCAACGCCGATTGATCGCGAAATGAATTCTCAATAATAGACAGCGGTTTCATTCCTTAATCTCAACAAGGAGAAAAGGATTGAATTTTCTAAAACACGGAGTAACCCCGAACAGTTCTCCGGTGTCGAGTAGGCCTGGAAGCGTTCCCCCAATTGGAACATTCATTTCTCCCCCCCTAATTGGCATGAAGACATGAAACCAACGCGTATCGATGGAGAATTATATTTTCAATAAATGACACCGGTTTCATTCCTTAATGTCAATTAGGAGCGGAGGCATGAATTTTCAAAGCGCGGAGTAACTTCGGACAAGTTCTTCTGATTCAAAAATTGATTTCTCCCCTCCCTAATTGAGATGAAGGCGAGGGTTATAGTCACATTCGCCAGATAATACTTTTATCGCCTGATGACATACTATACTAATTTTCTCATATTCATTCCGTGGTGGTTCGACATGCCCATGCACGCACGCGCAACCGGTCAGGAAACCACTACAATGACTGGGAACGGGACGGAGAAATCTCTCTCGCACCAAAGGTACTCAATCACGGAGCCTGGCTTGGGATTGGAACTAAAGATTTGCGTTTAACTTCCAATCTATTGGAAATCTGTTCGAAAGATCAAGATAAAATTTGTAGAATATATTGTTATGAAAAGTATGGAAAAAAAATAAATCCATCGATGGGATTTCAAGTTAAAAGTAGTGATGTGTAGTAAATTCACTCTCAATGAATAAGAACGCTAGGGAGAAAAAAAAAGTATTTTTCAAATTATGAATATTCAGAGAAAAAATATTAATTTCAATTTTCCGATATAAAAAAAAAATTCTATCAAATATTCAAGCGGCTGTGGGAGATAAACGGTCGGAAATAGGTGTGAAGTGACCTACACTGTTTGTAGAGAATTTAAAGCTCTATGATTGGGTATGCCAGGTTTTTTTCCGTATTTTGCGTAGTTAAAAAATTCTTTCGGAAAAACCGTTTTCAAGGGTAGTTTTTAGGTATTTTCCACCCCCACACAAACATTGGGAAGATTAAACCCCCCTACATAGTTTCCTACGAATGAGATACAAACTCTGTAAAAAAAAATCCCGGTCTTTAACAACACATTGATATCTTTGCCTCGTGTTTCTTGGACTAC
>NW_021680805.1:49282-57186 GCF_001412515.2 Diachasma alloeum | reverse complement strand
GTCTCATTGCCGACATCGAAAAATAAGAAAAACAAATAAGAAAAAGATTGCTATTTTAATTTCTTTTTTGAGTTTTGGAAAATATTTTGGACGCGTGACGATAAAGATGGAGAGGTTGTGAGTCGATGGGAAGATTGATGAATGACTTGTCAGATTACTGACATGAAAAAAACCAAAAACAAAGGAAAAAAAATTATAATTCGAATTTTATTTGTTTTCTGGTTTTTGAAAATGATTTTGGACGTGCAGCAATGAAAAAAAAAGGTTGTGAGTTGATGAGAGGATAAATGGATGATGTGTCAGATTACGGAGATAAGGAAAAAACGAAAAACAAAATAAAAAATTATAACTCCAATTTTAATATCCTTTTTTGATTTTGGAAATGATTTTGGACGCGCGGCGATGGAGATAGGAGGTTTATGAGTCGGTGGGAGGGTTGATGGATGACGTGTCTGATTACCGACATGAAAAGAAAATCAAAAACGGAGGAAAAAAACAAAAAACAAAAGGAAAAAAATAATAATTCCAATTTTAATTTGTTTTTTTGGGTTTTAGAAATGATTTTGGACGCGCGGCGATAAAGATGGGAGGTTTGTGAGTTGATGGGAGGATAGATGAATGACGTGTGTGATTACTGACATAAGAAAAACGAAAAACAAAGAAAAAAAAACAATAATTCCAATTTTAATTTGTTTTTTTGGGTTTTGGAAATGATTTTGGAAGCGCGGCGATAAAGATGGGAGGTTTGTGAGTCGATGGGAGGATTGATGGATGACGTGTCTGATTACAGACATGAAAAAAACCAAAAACGAATGAAAAAAAATAATACTTCCAATTTTAATTTCTTTTTTGGGTTTTGGAAATGATTTTGGACGCGCGGCGATAAAGATGGGAGGTTGGTGAGTCGATGGGAGGATTGATGGATGATGTGTCTGATTACCGACATGAAAAAAACCAAAAACAAAGGGAAAAAATTAATAATTTCAATTTTAATTAGTTTTTTTGGATTTTGGAAGTGCGGCGATAAAAATGGGAGGTTTTTAAGTCGATGGGAGGATAGATGAATGACGTGTGTGATTACTGACATAAGAAAAACGAAACACAAAGAAAAAAAAACAATAATTCCAATTTTAATTTGTTTTTTTGCATTTTGGAAATGATTTTGGAAGCGCGGCGATAAAGATGGGAGGTTTGTGAGTCGATGGGAGGATTGATGGATGACGTGTCTGATTATCGACATGAAAAAAACCAAAAACGAATGAAAAAAAATAGTACTTCCAATTTTAATTTCTTTTTTGGATTTTGGAGATGATTTTGGACGCGCGGCGATAAAGATGGGAGGTTTGTGAGTCGATGGGAGGATTGATGGATGACGTGTCTGATTATCGACATGAAAAAAACCAAAAACGAATGAAAAAAAATAATACTTCCAATTTTAATTTCTTTTTTGGGTTTTGGAAATGATTTTGGACGCGCGGCGATAAAGATGGGAGGTTGGTGAGTCGATGGGAGGATTGATGGATGATGTGTCTGATTACCGACATGAAAAAAACCAAAAACAAAGGGAAAAAAATAATAATTTCAATTTTAATGAGTTTTTTTGGATTTTGGAAAAGATTTTGGAAGTGCGGCGATAAAGATGAGAGGTTTTTAAGTCGATGGGAGGATTGAAGGATGATGTGTGTGATTACTGACATAAAAAAAAACGAAAAACAAAGAAAAAAAATAATAATACCAATTTTAATTTGTTTTTTTGGATTTTGGGAATGATTTTGGAAGTGCTGCGATAAAGATGGGAGGTTTGTGAGTCGATGGGAGGATTGATGGATGACGTGTCTGATTACCGACATGAAAAAAACCAAAAACGAATGAAAAAAAATAATACTTCCAATTTTAATTTCTTTTTTGGGTTTTGGAAATGATTTTGGACGCGCGGCGATAAAGATGGGAGGTTTGTGAGTTGATGAGAGGATAGATGAATGACGTGTGTGATTACTGACATTTAAAAAAAACGAAAAACAACGAAAAAAAAATAATGATTCCAATTTTAATTTTTTTTTTGGGTTTCGGAAACGATTTTGGACGCGCAGCGATAAAGATGGGAGGTTTGTGAGTCGATAGGAGGATTGATGAATGACGTGACTGATTACCGACATGAAAATAAAACCAAAAATGGAGGAAGAAAACAAAAAACAAAGAAAAAAAAATGTTAATTTTAATTTCGTTTCTTGCGTTTGGAAAGGCTTTTGGACGCGCGGTGATAAAGATGGGAGGTTTATGACTGGATAAGAGGATTGATAGAGGACGTGACAATTATCGACATAAAAAAAATGAAAAATAAAACAATAATTAAAATTTTATTTTTTTTTTGGCGTTTTGGAAATGATTTTGAACGCGCGGCGATAATGGTGGGAGGTTTGTGATTCGATGGGAGGATAAGTGGGATATATGCTCATAACCGACATGAAAAAAAAAGAAAAACAAAAGAAAAAAAATCAATTTTCATTTTCATTTTGTTTTTCGCTTTTGGAAATGATTTTGGACGCGCGGTGATAAAGATGGGGGGTTTGTGTGTCGATGGGAGGATAGGTAGAAGACGAGCTCATAACCGACAAAAAAAAACGAAAAACAAAAAAAAATTATAATTTTAATTTTAATTTACTTTTTCACTTTTGGAAATGATTTTTGACGCGCGGTGATAAAGATGGGGGGTTTATGAGTGGATGGAAGGATTGATAGATGACATGACGATGACCGACATAAGAAAAATGAAAAATAAAACAATAATTAAAATTTTCATTTTTTTTTGGCGTTTTGGAAATGATTTTGGACGCGCGGTGATAAAGATGGGGGGTTTATGAGTGGATGGAAGGATTGATAGATGACATGACGATGACCGACATAAGAAAAATGAAAAATAAAACAATAATTCAACTTGTGATTTTTTTTTGCTTTTTGGAAATTATTTTAAATGCGCGGCGATAATGGTAGGAGGTTTGTGAGTCGATGGGAGGATAGGTGGAGGACGTGCTCATAACCGACATAAGAAAAAACGAAAAACAAAAGAAAAAAATAATAATAATTTCAATTTTAATTTCTTTTTTTGCTTTTGGAAATGATTTTGGACGCACGGCGATGAAGATGGGGGGTTTATGAGTAGATGAGAGGATAGATGACGTGCCTAATAACCGACATGAAAAGAAAAACAATGGAAAAAAAAATCAATTTCCTCTTTGGGTTTTGGAAATTGTTTTGGAAGAGTGGGGATAAGAATGGGGAGTTTGAAAGTGGATAGATGGGTGACAGGCCTAATGACCAAAGAAGAAGAAACCAGAGCAAAACTATTTTGTTGCGCTACGTTTTATTTTTGATGGCCCTGAGAAGGGCCGATTGTGAATGCAGCTCATGCTGGCAGGTGCTGGAAATGGCCTCCTCCAGCAGCCACGCAGGCATGAATCCTTCGAAGGACATCCATCCTCACTCGTTGGAGCATCTCAGCACTAATATTGGTAGTGGCCGCATGCAGTCGAGCCATCAATTCCTCCACGGTCTCCGGCTCGGTCTCGTAGACTTGGTCCTTTAGATAGCCCCAAAGGAAGAAGTCTAGCGGCGTCAAGTCCGGGGATTTAATGACAATGGAAATTCATTATTTTCCGGAACACTTTATTTTTCTCGAGTAATCTTACCGTGCAGGCCAGTGAAGTGGGCCATAACGACCGAAGCAACGTCCAGGGAACTGAGCATTTAAAAAGGCGGTGACGTCTCGAGCACAGTGAGGGAGTGCTCCATCCTGCTGGAACCACCGAGGTCTACCTGCAAGTGGTACATCGTCCAGCATTTCAGGAAGAGTCTGCGTGATTAATGCGAGGTACTGTTGACCCTGAAGAAAAACAAAAATGGAAAAAAATCATTATTTTGCCGCCTCGATGTCGTATGTGTGCGAATGCGGGCTTGATGAATACTCACATTCACATAATCCGGTAGCTGGGAAAGTAGGACTCGGTCACCCACTATTCCTCCCCACACGTTCACTTTCCACCGTGACTGAAAACTTTTTTCCCTCACCGAGTGAGGATTTTCAACAGCATAATTATGTAAATTATGCTGATTGAAAATGCCTTCTCTGGTAAACAGACTTTCGTCTGTCCTCAGGATTTGGGAAACAAAGTTTTCATTCCGGTAATACAAGGCTAGAAACTCTTGACAGTAGTGCAGGCGCTGCCCTGCATCTCCTGGCTCGAGTTTCGGAACTCGTGTGGAGTGGAACGGATGGAGAAAATTCTCTCGCCGGATCCTATTCACTGTCGACTTCGGGCAGCCCATCGCGCTCTCGATTCTCCGACAACTCGTTGTCGGGTCTTCGTCTACGCGTGCCAAGACTACTTCCTCGACGTCACAATGTCGTTGACGTCCACCTCCTTGACCTGGTGGCACCACCTGATTCTCTCGCATGCGCTTATCCACAGCCAGGAACACTTGTGGATAAGGATGTCGTCGTTGAGGGTATTTCGTGCGATACCTCCTCGCTGCCTCTGCTGCGTCACACCCACAAGCACCATACACGAGGTGCATATCAGCGTATTCGATAGCTGTGTAACTCTCCATGATTTAACACTTCACGTCTAACCCCGGCAAAGAATCAAACACGAATGACTCTCCCTCTCCAGATTGCATAAAATCCACCTCTTATTTTTTCTGTTTATCACTGATGGAGCTTTCGAGAACCGTCAGTGTATACATAACAAGAGACGATGGAAATAAAATAAAATAAAATAGTTTCATTCATTTTATTTCTATCGTCTCTTGTTATGTAAACACTGACGGTTCTCGAAGGCTCCGTCAGTGATAAACAGAGTGAATAAGAGGTTGATTTTATGTATTTTTTAGGGGGGGGAGTCATTCGTGTTTCATTCTTTGCCGGGGTTAGACGTGAAGTGTTAAATCATGGAGAGTTACACAGCTATCGAATACGCTGATATGCACCTCGTGTATGGTGCTTGTGGGTGTGACGCAGCAGAGGCAGCGAGGAGGTATCGCACGAAATACCCTCAACGACGACATCCTTATCCACAAGTGTTCCTGGCTGTGGATAAGCGCATGCGAGAGAATCAGGTGGTGCCACCAGGTCACGGAGCTGGACGTCAACGACATTGTGACGTCGAGGAAGTAGTCTTGGCACGCGTAGACGAAGACCCGACAACGAGTTGTCGGAGAATCGAGAGCGCGATGGGCTGCCCGAAGTCGACAGTGAATAGGATCCTGCGGGAGAATTCTCTCCATCCGTTCCACTCCACACGAGTTCAGAAACTCGAGCCAGGAGATGCAGGGCAGCGCCTGCACTACTGTCAAGAGTTTCTAGCCTTGTATTACCGGAATGAAAACTTTTTATCCCAAATCCTGTGGACAGACGAAAGTCTGTTTACGAGAGAAGGCATTTTCAATCAGCATAATTTACATAATTATGCTGTTGAAAATCCTCACTCGGTGAGGGAAAAAAGTTTTCAGTCACGGTGGAAAGTGAACGTGTGGGGAGGAATAGTGGGTGACCGAGTCCTACTTTCCCAGCTACCGGATTATGTGAATGTGAGTATTCATCAAGCCCGCATTCGCACACATACGACATCGAGGCGGCAAAATAATGATTTTTTTCCATTTTTGTTTTTCTTCAGGGTCAACAGTACCTCGCATTAATCACGCAGACTCTTCCTGAAATGCTGGACGATGTACCACTTGCAGGTAGACCTCGGTGGTTCCAGCAGGATGGAGCACCCCCTCACTGTGCTCGAGACGTCACCGCCTTTTTAAATGCTCAGTTCCCTGGACGTTGGTTCGGTCGTTATGGCCCACTTCACTGGCCTGCACGGTAAGATTACTCGAGAAAAATAAAGTGTTCCGGAAAATAATGAATTTCCATTGTCATTAGATCCCCGGACTTGACGCCGCTAGACTTCTTCCTTTGGGGCTATCTAAAGGACCAAGTCTACGAGACCGAGCCGGAGACCGTAAAGGAATTGGTGACTCGACTGCATGCGGCCAGTACCAATGTCAGTGTTGAGATGCTCCAACGAGTGAGGATGGATGTCCTTCGAAGGATTCATGCCTGCGTGGCTGCTGGAGGAGGCCATTTCCAGCACCTGCCAGCATGAGCTGCATTCACAATCGGCCCTTCTCAGGGCCATCAAAAATAAAACGTAGCGCAACAAAATAGTTTTGCTCTGGTTTCTTCTTCTTTGGTCATTAGGCCTGTCACCCATCTATCCACTTTCAAACTCCCCATTCTTATCCCCACTCTTCCAAAACAATTTCCAAAACCCAAAGAGGAAATTGATTTTTTTTTCCATTGTTTTTCTTTTCATGTCGGTTATTAGGCACGTCATCTATCCTCTCATCCACTCATAAACCCCCCATCTTCATCGCCGTGCGTCCAAAATCATTTCCAAAAGCAAAAAAAGAAATTAAAATTGAAATTATTATTATTTTTTTCTTTTGTTTTTCGTTTTTTCTTATGTCGGTTATGAGCACGTCCTCCACCTATCCTCCCATCGACTCACAAACCTCCAACCATTATCGCCGCGCGTTTAAAATAATTTCCAAAACGCCAAAAAAAAAATCAAAAGTTGAATTATTGTTTTATTTTTCATTTTTCTTATGTCGGTCATCGTCATGTCATCTATCAATCCTTCCATCCACTCATAAACCCCCCATCTTTATCACCGCGCGTCCAAAATCATTTCCAAAAGCGAAAAACAAAATGAAAATGAAAATTATTTTTTTTTCTTTTGTTTTTCTTTTTTTTTTTATGTCGGTTATGAGCATGTATCCCACTTATCCTCCCATCGACTCACAAACCTCCCACCATTATCGCCGCGCGTTCAAAATCATTTCCAAAACACCAAAAAAAAAATTAAAATTTCAATTATTGTTTCATTTTTCATTTTTTTTATGTCGATAATTGTCACGTCCTCTATCAATCCTCTTATCCAGTCATAAACCTCCCATCTTTATCACCGCGCCTCCAAAATATTTTCCAAAACTCAAAAAAGAAATTAAAATAGCAATCTTTTTCTTATTTGTTATTCTTATTTTTCGATGTCGGCAATGAGACACGTCATCGAAACCTCCTGGAAATAAAAGAAAAAACAAATTCTTCGGTTTCTTAATTTAAGTTTTTTTGAAATTAATTCTCCGCGATAATGGGCCGGAAGGGGTGGAGTGGGTAGGTGACGATGTACTACATAAAAAACCAATTTTTTTTTTTATGAACATTTTGAAAAAATCTTCTTCGGCCCTGAAATAAGTAGTAACAGAATTAAAAAAATTAAAAGTCAGACAACATTAAAAAATCAAAATCCAAAAAAAAAATGGGCCTGATCCAAAAACCGAAGGGGAACTTTCGATTCCAAAAATCATCCTCTACAGTACCCTCCGAGGAAAGTAATCGGTTATGGGACACCCTGTATATATATGTATATAATGTATAATAATATCTATATATACTATACATATTTTATTATATGTATAAATTACATTCTATACATAATAAATTAATAATCTTCATACGATGAACTTAGCTATGCGACGAAAAACGGTGACAGAAAACGTTACATGCTTTTTTCTGAAGGGGATGAGCGAGGGGACGGATGTCAAGTCGGGAAACGACAAACAAACCCATTTTGCCCCAATGTTTTCTTAATGAGGGGAAGGGGGGGCGTAAATTTTCACGAACCCATTCTGCCCTTTCTGTTGAATTTTGAAATCCATAATTGTGGGTATCATTTGGGGGGGGCGGGGTGTCAACTCGGGAAATGACAAACAAACCCATTCTGCCCCATTATTTTATTCGTGAGCGAAAGGGACGAGGGGGGGCAGGAGGGGGATGTCAATTCGGGAAATTTCTCACGAAC
>NW_021680805.1:48734-49193 GCF_001412515.2 Diachasma alloeum | reverse complement strand
CATGAGGGGAGGGGGAAGTTAATTTGGCACATGGCCTACAGAACCATTGGGCCCCATTTGTTCCTTTTTCTCTATGAGCATGAGGGGGGCGGGGGGTGTCAATTTGGGAAATGACTTAGAAACCCATTTTGCCCCATTACTTGAATTTCAAAATCCATTACTGTGGGTAGGGATGGGCGGTGGGCAGGGGGCGTCAACTCGGGAAATGACAAACAAACCCATTTTGCCCCGTTGATTTTTTTCGTAGGCAGACATTATTGCGGGTTTTGGGCGGGGGTGGGAGGGGTTGATTTAGAAAATGACTGACAAACCCATTCTGCCCTATTTGTTTTTTTTCTGTCAAAGTTTAGGAGTGGGGGGAATTGATCCCGGCAATGAAAACCAAACCCATTCTGCCCCATTTTGTTCCTAATGTGTGACAGCGAGGAGGGGGGAAACGTCAATTTGAGAATGGCTTAG
>NW_021680805.1:45247-47328 GCF_001412515.2 Diachasma alloeum | reverse complement strand
TTTTTTCCTAATGAACGTAAGGAGAGGTGTTAATGAGCGTAAGGAGGGGCGAGAGTCGCGAACCAGTAGGCGGTGTGGACTTTTTGGAGAGTCAACTGTGGAATAAAAGCGAAGTTATCACGAGGGTCATACGTAGAAGACGATCGGCACGATTACAAGGGTAAAATGGGAAAAAGGATGGAAACGGAATTTTGATCCTCACGTTTACCCCGGTCGTCACTCCTATTTTACCTTTGTGATCCCTCGGGTTCCTCCGTTTGACCCTTCTATTGACCCTCAAGATCACGACACTCGTCCCACTAGTTTGACTCGTATGTTGCGTTTGATTGTCGTAATTCCCCTAGAAGTCTCCCTCGTTTAACCCTCACGATCACTTCACTCGTCCTCCCTATTCGACCCGTGTGATCCCTCCACCAGTGTTCCCCGTTTGACCCATGTAATCATTCAACCAATCTCCCCCGTTCACTCAAGGATACGAAAAGTCGTTAGGACAAGTATTTTCCTACGAGGAAATTCGCCCCAAGTACGATTCGGCACCGGTGAAAAGTAGCTTTTTTTAGAGTGTAATCTCCAACATTGAACTTATCGGTAGCCTGAAAAGATGATTTTTCAAATTTTTCAAAAAGGGTGACGGACCCATTTTGGCCCATTTGTTTCATTTTCTTGATGTATGATGGGGGATGTAAATCCATGAATTTTGACCCAATTTTTTGACCCTCGCTAACCCTTCCCCAGATGGCAGACGCGGTCACAAAAAAAGGTCTCTAGGTGTGTGTTTAGATCGGTACAGAATCCCATTCTGAGTCGATCTGTACCCATTAATTTTGACCCCATTTTTTACCCTGCCACTAACCTTTTCCAAGATGGCGGATGAGGTCACAAAAAATGGTCTCTAGGGGTATATATAGATCGATTCACAATCGAATGCCAAGTCGATCTGTACCCATTAATTTTCACCCCATTTTTTTGCCCTCATACTAACCGTTCTCAAAATGGCGGATGCGGCACCAAAAAAAGGTCTCTAGGGGTATATATAGATCGATTCACAATCGAATGCCAAGTCGATCTGTACCCATTAATTTTCAACCCATTTTTTTGCCCTCATACTAACCGTTCTCAAAATGGCGGATGCGGCACCAAAAAAAGGTCTCTAGGGGTGTGTTTAGATCGATTCAGAATCGAATTCTGAGTCGATCTGTACTTATAAATTTCGACCCCATTTTTGCTTCCAAATGGAAGCATTGTATTCTTCAAATTCAAACCTTCCAGTTTTTTGTGGCAGATCCACTAAATATGGTCTGAAAAGTACAAATATGCTATTTTTAGAGCGTGTCCGTATGTATGTATGTATGTATGTATGTATGTGTGAGCTTTCTTTTCAAATTTGGTTTTTCGACGATGACTCAAAAAATGATTGTCCGAATCGATCCAATCAAGGCTTAAAATAGACGTTTCAATCCCATCTTGGTCGAGTTTAAAAACGGCGACGATCAGATAATTCGATCTTGAGTTATAACTAGTAANTCACCGAGTGAGGATTTTCAACAGCATAATTATGTAAATTATGCTAATTGAAAATGCCTTCTCTCGTAAGCAGACTTTCGTCTGTCTACAGGATTTGGGATAAAAAGTTTTCATTCCGGTAATACAAGGCTAGAAATTCTTGACAGTAGTGCAGGCGCTGCCCTGCATCTCCTGGCTTGAGTTTCTGAACTCGTGTGGAGTGGAACGGATGGAGAAAATTCTCCCGCAGGATCCTATTCACTGTCGACTTCGGGCAGCCCATCGCGCTCTGAATTCTCCGACAACTCGTTGTCGGGTCTTCGTCTACGCGTGCCAAGAATACTTCCTCGACATCACAATGTCGTTGACGTCCAGCTCCGTGACCTGGTGGCACCACCTGATTCTCTCGCATGCCCTTATCCACAGCCAGGAACACTTGTGGATAAGGATGTCGTCGTTGAGGGTATTTCGTGCGATACCTCCTCGCTGCCTCTGCTGCGTCACACCCACAAGCACCATACACGAGGTGCATATCAGCGTATTCGATAGCTGTGTAACTCTCCATGATTTAACACTTC
>NW_021680805.1:31822-36908 GCF_001412515.2 Diachasma alloeum | reverse complement strand
TATTTATATTTCTCCGCTTCCGAACCGATGGGACCTTGATTGATTCTAGAAACTAGTATGTTAAAATCATAGCTTGGAAAGGCACCATCGGCTTATAAAAGCATCATCACTAAATATACCCTCAACGGTTGTCACGTTTACTTCAATTTTAAGCTGTCTTAACTGTAAAATTAACAAAAATTGAAAAGTTCCTGAAGAATCACAAATTTTTTGTCAATCTTCGTAATTTTTTAAATACAGAGTTCCCCACTGTTCAATTCATTAGAGTATAAGGTTATTAATGCAAGAAAATAATCATTGTAAATAAAGATCCCTATCTCCCACCATAAAAATGAGAATGATTTCATGTCAATTTATTTACATTAATGGCGCTTATTCAACTTTTCAACTTCTCATGTTTCCTCAGCGCCTGATGAAATCTCCAACTAACTCCCCCAAAAACGACCTATAGTCCATCCTCAAGTTTTGCCTCTGTTGTTTCCGATAATAAGTCCTCAGAGATGGGACATTTTTTTCCATTAACATAGATTTTTACATTCCCGAAAACAAAAAATAAATATTATTCAAGGTTCATAGCACTTAGTAGACCGATAGGCGCCCCGATCTTGCGTTGAGAAACCTTACATAATCGCAAATGATCACAACGGTCAAGCACGGTGGGGAAGAGTGGAGAGTCAAGTGAGAGGTACGAGTAGAGTCATCAAAGGGGGGAGATGAATGGAATGATCATTATGAGGGTCCAGTGGGGGTCACTCGTAGAGTTATGACAAGGGTCAAATGAAAGTTGCGAATGCATTAATCGTAAGGATCGAAAGGGGTTGACAAGTCGAGTGATGACGGGAAGTAGATGGAAAGGGAGAATGAAATAATCTCAAGGGCCAAATGATAGACATAAGTGGAATCATGCTGATGGTCCAACGAGCGAAACCGATGTAGTGATCACACCAGCTAGATACGAGAAACGAAGAGAGTGAGTCATGCTTTACGAAGCTCAAACGTCGCAAAGGTTACGACGGGAAAGTCATGCATCGTGGAGAACAAACATCGCAAGAGTCCACTATTTCTCAACTCATCAGCACCGTTTGACCCTTGCCATCATTCCCCTTATTTCCTCCTTTTGACCATTCTGATCACCTGACTCGTGCGTCACGTTTGACCCTCAGCACTCCGCCCGTCTCCCACATCTGACCTTCGCGGTCATTCTATTCGTACCTCCCATTTAACTCTGAGTTATCAGCCCACTCGTAACCACCGTTTCACCCTTGCGACCATCCCACTCGCCGCAACCGTTTGACCCTTGCGATCACTCCACTCCATGTACTTCTCATTTGATTCTCGTAATTACTCAACTTGTCACCCCACTTGACTTCTATGATTAGACCGCTCGTACCTCTCATTTGACTCTCAACATTCCCCTCGTCACAGCGATTTCAACCTTCTAACCACTGCACCTCCAAATCATTCTACTTGTTCCCCCCTTTTGACCCTTCTGATCACTTTACAGGTGGCTCACATCTGACGCTTGCAATCATCCCGCTCGTCTGCTCTGTCCGACTCTCGCGAGACTCGACCCGTACCTCTCACTTGACTCTCCATTCTTTTCGGCCTCGCTTCACCGTTGTGATCATTCCCCTTGTCACCCCGTTCTGACCCGACATTGGTCCGACTTCATATAATATAGGGGATTACCATGTTTGAACCAGTATCACGACCGAGCTTGACCACTGAGCGTCGCGTGAATTTCCTGCGATATTCCTGGTGGACCCAGGAGTAAGTTCAGCTCTCTCTTTGTTCCAATAGTGGAGGGAAAAGAGAAAGTACATGTACTTTTTGACCCTTATGGGGAGCGAAGTCTCTACTTTCTACTTTTATATTTTTTAGAGAGTAGGAAGTCGTTATCGGGTGCGTCAGAATGGATTTGTGAGCCATTTCCCAAATTGACGTAATACTTAACGGTGGTGCCGCGAGGGGAAGGAAAAGGTCAAAGATGACTAGGGTCATGTTCGGTTTTTTAGTCCGTATGGGTTGCACATTCGCCGAGCAAACACATGGAAACCATGGTTGCTCGTGGTCGCAACCATCGAGACCTGACCGAGTCGGACACTACACTCCTTATATCATCAATCTGGAGTGTGTTAGTGCGTAGAGTGCATTTTTCCGTTCATGAACCCCGAAAAAAAAAGAAAAAAAAAAGAAAATTTCCTCCTCCCCCCACTCGCGCTCATTAGGAAAAAAATGGGGCAAAATAGGTTCGTTTGTCGTTTCTCGACTTGACATCCCCTCTCTCGCTCATTAAGAAAACAAACCCCAAATGGGGCAAAATGGATCTGTGAGCTATTTCCCAAATTGACTTTCTTTCCCCCCGCCCCCTCTCGGCCATGAAGAAAATAATGGGGTAAAATGGGTTTGTTTGTTATTTCCCAAATTGACTTCTCCCACCCCGCCCCCTCTCGCTCATTAAGAAAATAATGGGGCAAAATGGGTTTGTTTGTTAACTCCCGAGTTGACACCCCCCCCCCCCGCACTCATTAGGAAAAAATGGGGCAAAATGGGTTTGTTTGTCGTTTCCCGACTTGACATCCGTCCTCTCGCTCATGAGAAAAAACAAGCAGGGGTAGAAGCCTATTTGACAGAAGTCATGTGACCGTTACTCGATGCTTTTTTTTTCCTCTTTACCAATTACATTGGTAATAAGCTTCCGAATGGGAGATATTCCAATTCCACACATAAAAAATCAGTGGCAATTACTCACTCCTTAGTTTCAGTGCGACAAATACGGGTGAATGTAAATGGATCTGACCCATTATGGGTTTCACCAATAATTTCTGGGCCAATTCCTCTTATCATTGTAGTAGAATTGTCGACTTTGAAATTTTCCTTATTATGAAGAATCTAAATAATTGAACAAATGCTAAGACTATTGCAATCTCGTCAGAGTCTAGTCCAATAAAAATGCAGTGTTCGCGAAAAAATCCATTCCATCATTTATTCATATGATCTTCAAATTTCATAAGAAAACATCATTCTTTTACAGTATTTCGCATGGTTTTCATAAATTATGAGTAATCCAAATAGCGACGCCTGTATTCTCAACTTTTTTTCTCCTCTGTGTCCCGATAAATTGTCAGAAACATACGTCATAATTTAATCAATAGATTCGTGATCCTAGTAATTACGTATGATGTTTCAAACAAAAATTTGTCATTTTCAACTTTTTAATATATTTTAATTTGTAATATTTTCTCTTACATCATGATGAATTTAATAATTAAATTCATATTAGTACTCCTAATAATTAAAATATCTTGATGATTTTTATCTTATTCCGACTCAATTATTTCCTTAGACTGTATTTTTATTTGCCCATAAAGATTTATTTGCTGACGTGCATGTAACTCCCACTCAAACTCACACAGATCGTCTGCAGCAAATACTGAATCCGTTAAGCTCACTCTGTTTAATCTACGTGGTACAGCATTTTGGATGAATATCAGGTATTTATTGAATAATATTATAATTAACGAGAATGGTCTTGTAAATTCAAAAAATCAAGTTTATGAAACTTGATTTCCATCAAATATTAGATTATATGGAGTAAAAAAAAACATGGATTTGTATTATATGACTTTTGAAGTCATGTAGAGATGGAAAACATTGATAAAATGATAATTTGTGATTTTTAAGAAAAAAAAGCGTTTCGGACGAATCACTCTATGCCAGGATGTACTGAATCGATTGGCACAAAATTTTATACACGAATGTAGGCCAACCATGCAAAATAGTAGCCAGAATCTCAGATGTTTAGTCCATGTTTAACGCTCATTATAGAGCCCACATTGGATTTTAATTTACAAAACTAGAAAAACGCTGATATCTTGAAAACTTTGTATGGGCGGCTATGCATATTTTGATTGATCTTGATAGAAGATACCATGACGAATATTTTGAAAAAAAAAAAAGTCAATCGGACCAGTAGTTTTGGAGATAATGAGCATTACAGTTTTTCACAAAAAGTTGTTGTTTTCTTACAACGATTTTTTCATAAAAATGAAAAATGCCAATTATTATTCGGTTGCCCATGGTTTCATAGCAATATTATGATTTGATTCGACAGATATTATCGCAAGGAAGATTTTGGCAGCAAAAAAATTGAATTCCGTCATGTAGTTTTTGAGATATTGAGCAAAAAAATTTTTGAGAAATTGCTGTATCTCCAAAACTACTGGGCCGATTGAGCTGAAACTGCGCCCAGAAATGCTCCAAAGTAATACCAACTATGTAACAAAATTTCAGATTTTTAGCTTCAACTTTTGTCCTTTATTTGTCGTTATTTATAAAAATTTTCGAAAAAATCGACCCACACTTTCGGACACACGTACATACATGGTCCTCAAACTTCGTATTTTTACGTTTCAGACCATTCTACATCATTTCCAAGCAAAATTAGCGAATCGAAAAATCGACCGATTACAAAGCTTCCATTCGGAAGCAAAAATATAAATGGGGCAAAATGGGTCTGTTTGCTATTTCCCAAATTGACTCTCCCCCCTCTCCATCATTAAGAAAATAATGGGGCAAAATGGGTTTGATTGTCATCCCCCGCGTTGACACCCCCCTCCCTCCGTTCGCACTCATTGAATGAAGAATGGGGCAAAATGGGTTTGTTTATAGTTTTCCGACTTGACATCCGTCCCTTCGCTCATAAGAAAAAAAATAAAAATGGGGCAAAATGGGTCTATTTGCTATTTGCCAAATTCACTTCCCGCCCGCGCCCCCTCTCCCTCATTAAGAAAATAATGGGGCAAAATGGGTTGGTTTGTCATCTCCCGCGTTGACACCCCCCCTCCCTTCCGAAATAAAGCCCACAATAATGGATTTCAAAATTCAACAGAAGGAGCAGAATGGGTTCTTGAGCCGTTTCCCTAATTAACTCCCCCCCCCCTACTCCCCCGACCCCCTCTCGCTCATCAGGGAAAATACAACAAATGGGGCAAAATGGTTTTGTAAGCCATTTCCCAAATTCACGTTTCCCCCCTCATGCTGATTAGGAAAAATGGGTTGGAATGGGTTTGTTTGTCGTTTCCCC
>NW_021680805.1:28622-31709 GCF_001412515.2 Diachasma alloeum | reverse complement strand
CCCCTGCCCCCCCAAACCTATCTAATATTCATAAGTGAAATAGAATAAAAAATATGTCTGCGACTGCTGACAGTTTCCCGCCGACTCGATAATTTAACACTGGCGCCATCTCGCGGCATTCTCCCATCTGAACTTCTTTACCACACAGCACACCATCAATAATTTCTCCTAATTGTACAAAATAACCTATTAATGGGTATTAATTGGGACCAATTGTTTGTCTATCAGCATTTAAATAATTTTTTGATTATATTCTAATCATTTTTGGTCCATTTTTCGCCTTAAAATGACATCCACGCACATCCATGCTACATCCATGCTACAACATGGATGTATAGTACCATGGAACCTCAATCGCCAGGATACAATATATTACGATTTATTATCGCTCTAGTGCTTCCTCCACTCCTTCCACTCACGAGTCCGGAATGTAAACACTTCAATGTGTTCTTAGATGCGTCATTGTTTTGCATTTCTGCGAACTCAAAAAGGTAAAATATGGTGAGTCTAGATATGTAAAAAGTAAATTCAGTTGGTGACCGCCACATATGCCGAAAGAAAAAAATTGTACATTAAATGCTCGAGCCTTGGAAAACAGATCACCATCCCCCACGTGCAAGATTGCATTCCGAGCCGAAGGCGAGGATGGCAAGCACGTGGGGGAGGATGATCTGTTTTCCATGACGAGGTGTGTATATTAATTTTCGTGTCACGGCTGCGCGCCACGAAATTGGCGTTTTTCAGGTCCCGCGACACGAAAAGGAATTTTGCAATGGGGGGACCGCCACCGGAATGNTGAATTTTCCAATGGGAGGAGCCCTTCCGGGCTTACTCAACGACGGAGACCGTTCGGTGTTCCCCCGCGCCATTAAAATTCATTCTTGGGCTCCTCATTCAGATTACAGAATAAAGTGGCTTTCATCCGTCGAAAATATGATTCTCGATTGGTTCATCTCAATTAAGGAGGGGAGAAATGAATTTTTGAATGAGAAGAACTTGTCCGAAGTTACTCCGCGCTTTGAAAATTCATTCCTCCGCTCCTAATTGACATTAAGGAATGAAACCGGTGTCAATTATTGAAAATATAATTCTCCGTCGATGCGCGTTAGTTTCATGGCTTCATCTCACGGGGGGAAAAATGAATTTTCCAATGGGGAGAGCCCTTCCGGACTCACTCGACGCCTGAGACCGTTCGGTGTTCCCCCGCGACTTGAAAATTCATTCTTGCGCTCCTCATTGAGATTACAGAATGAAGCGGCTATCATTCATTGAAAATATAGATCTCGATCAATAGGCGTTGGTTTCATTGCTTAATCTCACTTGGAGAGGGGAGAAATTAATTTTTTAATCAGAAGAACTTGTCCGAAGTTACTCCGCGCTTTGAAAATTCATTCCTCATTTCTCCCCCCGTAATTGAGATGAAGACATGAAACCAACGCGTATCGATGGAGAATTATATTTTCAATAAATGACACAGGTTTCATTCCTTAATCTCAATTAGGAGCGGAGGAATGAATTTTCAAAGCGCGGAGTAACTTCGGACAAGTTCTTCTCATTCAAAAATTCATTTCTCCCCTCCTTAATTGAGATGAACCAATCGAGAATCATATTTTCGACGGATGAAAGCCACTTTATTCTGTAATCTGAATGAGGAGCCCAAGAATGAATTTTAATGGCGCGGGGGAACACCGAACGGTCTCCGTCGTTGAGTAAGCCCGGAAGGGCTCCTCCCATTGGAAAATTCATTTCTCCCCCCGTAATTGAGATAAAGACATGAAACCAACGCGTATCGATGGAGAATTATATTTTCAATAAATGACACCGGTTTCATTCCTTAATCTCAATTAGGAGCGGAGGAATGAATTTTCAAAGCACGGAGTAATTTCGGACAAGTTCTTCTCATTCAACAATTCATTTCTCGCCTCCCTAATGAAGATGAACCAATCGAGAATTATATTTTCGATGAATGAGAGCCGCCTCATTGTTTAATCTCAATGAGGAGCACAAGAATGAATTTTCACGCCGCGGGGGAACACCGAACGGTCTCCGGCGTCGAGTACGCCTGGAAGGCCCCCCCCATTAGAAAATTGATTTCTCCCCCCGTAATTAAGATGAAGACATGAAACCAACGCGTATCGATGGAGAATTATATTTTCAATAATTGACGGTTTCATTTCTCAATGTCAATTAGGAGCGGAGGAATGAATTTTCAAAGCGCGGAGTAACTTCAGACAAGTTCTTCTCATTCCAAAATTCATTTCTCCCCTCCCCAAGTAAGATTATGCAATGAAACCAACGCCTATCGATCGATAATTATTATTTTTTTTCTATTTCATTGGTTTTATCGAAGTAGTTCTCAATTTGAAAGCCCTNTTCCCCTCGTCACAGCGATTTCAACCTTCTAACCACTGCACCTCCAAATCATTCTACTTGTTCCCCCCTTTTGACCCAGNGCCTGGAAGGCCCCCCCCATTAGAAAATTGATTTCTCCCCCCGTAATTAAGATGAAGACATGAAACCAACGCGTATCGATGGAGAATTATATTTTCAATAATTGACGGTTTCATTTCTCAATGTCAATTAGGAGCGGAGGAATGAATTTTCAAAGCGCGGAGTAACTTCAGACAAGTTCTTCTCATTCCAAAATTCATTTCTCCCCTCCCCAAGTAAGATTATGCAATGAAACCAACGCCTATCGATCGATAATTATTATTTTTTTTCTATTTCATTGGTTTTATCGAAGTAGTTCTCAATTTGAAAGCCCTCCTCTAACCTGCCTCCCCTCCTTTACTNGTAATACTTAACGGTGGTGCCGCGAGGGGAAGGAAAAGGTCAAAGATGACTAGGGTCATGTTCGGTTTTTTAGTTCGTATGGGTTGCACATTCGCCGACCAAACACATGGAAACCATGGTTGCTCGTGGTCGCAACCATCGAGACCCGACCGAGTCGGACACTACACTCTTTAAATCATCAATCTGGAGTGTGTTAGTGCGTAGAGTGCATTTATCCGTTCATGAACCCCCAAAAAAAAAAGAAAAAAAAAAGAAAATTTCCTCCTCCCCCCACTCGCGCTCATTAGGAAAAAA
>NW_021680805.1:18743-24936 GCF_001412515.2 Diachasma alloeum | reverse complement strand
AAGACATGAAACCAACGCGTATCGATGGAGAATTATATTTTCAATAAATGACACCGGTTTCATTCCTTAATCTCAATTAGGAGCGGAGGAATGAATTTTCAAAGCACGGAGTAATTTCGGACAAGTTCTTCTCATTCAACAATTCATTTCTCGCCTCCCTAATGAAGATGAACCAATCGAGAATTATATTTTCGATGAATGAGAGCCGCCTCATTGTTTAATCTCAATGAGGAGCACAAGAATGAATTTTCACGCCGCGGGGGAACACCGAACGGTCTCCGGCGTCGAGTACGCCTGGAAGGCCCCCCCCATTAGAAAATTGATTTCTCCCCCCGTAATTAAGATGAAGACATGAAACCAACGCGTATCGATGGAGAATTATATTTTCAATAATTGACGGTTTCATTTCTCAATGTCAATTAGGAGCGGAGGAATGAATTTTCAAAGCGCGGAGTAACTTCAGACAAGTTCTTCTCATTCCAAAATTCATTTCTCCCCTCCCCAAGTAAGATTATGCAATGAAACCAACGCCTATCGATCGATAATTATTATTTTTTTTCTATTTCATTGGTTTTATCGAAGTAGTTCTCAATTTGAAAGCCCTCCTCTAACCTGCCTCCCCTCCTTTACTTTTGCTCTCGATCGATAATTATATTTTCAATAAATGGTCGCGCTTTCATTCCTTAATCTGATTAAGGAGCGGAGGAATGAATTTTCAACGCCCGGGACAACCCTGAACGGTTCTCCGGCATCCACTGATTCCGGTGGGGCTCCCCCCATTGGAAAATTCCTTTTCGTTTTACGGGACATGAAAAACCCCATTTTTGTGACGCTGAGCGCCACGACATTAGCGTTTTTCAGGTCCCTCCACACGTAAATTAATATACACACCTCGTCATTTGGCTCGGAAGGCAATCTTGCACGTGCGGAACCAAAGAGGNAAATGGATCTGTGAGCTATTTCCCAAATTGACTTTCTTTCCCCCCGCCCCCTCTCGGCCATGAAGAAAATAACGGGGTAAAATGGGTTTGTTTGTTATTCCCCAAATTGACTTCTCTNTTGGAAAATTCCTTTTCGTTTTACGGGACATGAAAAACCCCATTTTTGTGACGCTGAGCGCCACGACATTAGCGTTTTTCAGGTCCCTCCACACGTAAATTAATATACACACCTCGTCATTTGGCTCGGAAGGCAATCTTGCACGTGCGGANACCCCCCCCGCTCGCACTCATTCGGAAAAATGGGGCAAAATGGGTTTGTTCGTCGTTTCCCGACTTGACATCCGTTCTCTCGCTCATGAGAAAAAAAAAGCAGGGGCAGAAGCCTATTTGANGAAAAAATGGGGCAAAATGGGTTTGTTTGTCGTTTCCCGACTTGACATCCGTTCTCTCGCTCATGAGAAAAAAAAAGCAGGGGCAGAAGCCTATTTGACAGAAGTCATGTGACCGTTACTCGATGCTTTTTTTTCCCTCTTTACCAATTACATTGGTAATAAGCTACCGAATGGGAGATATTCTNAGCCGCTGAATCCGAATATCGAGATCTCCGGTTCGAATTCATGCGCAGTTCTTTGTTATTAACAATTTATTTATAAACAATTGAAAATTCAAATTTGTCGACCGGGAAAATTTTTTTCTGTAAAATACATGTCATTCAAGGGGGGCGGTGGGAAGTCCTGAAATATTCNTTATGGGTTTCACCAATAATTTCTGGGCCAATTCCTCTTATCATTGTAGTAGAATTGTCGACTTTGAAATTTTTCTTATTATGAAGAATCTAAATAATTGAACAAATGCTAAGACTATTGCAATCTCGTCAGAGTCTAGTCCAATAAAAATGCAGTGTTCGCGAAAAAATCCATTCCATCATTTATTCATATGATCTTCAAATTTCATAAGAAAACATCATTCTTTTACAGTATTTCGAATGGTTTTCATAAATTATGAGTAATCCAAATAGCGACGCCTGTATTCTCAACTTTTTTTCTCCTCTGTGTCTCGATAAATTGTCAGAAACATACGTCATCATTTAATCAATAGATTCGTAATCCTAGTGATTACTTATGATGTATCAAATNTTTTTTTCTCTCGGCATATGTGGCGGTCACCAACTGAATTTACTTTTTACATACTAGTCCATAAGCTGGGGGGTGATTTGCATTAATTTTGTATAAAAAAAAATTTTTCATTGGATTCTGTTTTTTGAGCCGCTGAATCCGAATATCGAGATCTCCGGTTCGAATTCATGCGCAGTTCTTTGTTATTAACAATTTATTTATAAACAATTGAAAATTCAAATTTGTCGACCGGGAAAATTTTTTTCTGTAAAATACATGTCATTCAAGGGGGGCGGTGGGAAGTCCTGAAATATTCTGCAATATTCGCGACGGTTTTGTTAATAAAAATTCATTAAAAAACAATTTTACAAGGTATTTTCGACAATGTTGATAAAAAATAATTTTCTTCGTGATTTGCATTATTTTGTGAGTCATTTATATGGTCTATGATCTATTAACACCAACACCCACTAATTTCATACCGAATTGTTTATTTTTTACATCATTTGTTAAAAAAAAATTAAAAATTTCCTGCTTTGAAGACAACAAAATTTTTTCTGCAAATTGAAAGCATTAAACAAACGATGTAAAAAATAAACAATCCGGTATGAAAACAGTGGGTGTTGGTGTTAATAGATCATAGACTAGATAAAGGACTCCCAAAATAATGCAAATCACGAAGAAAATCAATTTTTATCAACATTGCCGAAAATACCCTGTAAAATTGTTTTTTTATGAATTTTTATTAACAAAACCGTTACGAATATCGCAAACTGTTTCAGAACTTTCCCCCCCCCCCCTTAAATCACGTGTTTTTAACAGAAAAAATTTAACCGGGCGAAAAAGTAGAATTTTCAATTGTTTTTCAATAAATTGTTAATAACAAACAAATGCGCATGAATTCGAACCGGAAACCTCGAAATTCGGATTCAGCGGCTCAAAAACCATAGAATCCAATAAAAAATTTTTTTTACACGAAATGTATGCAAATGACCCCCCAGCTTATGGACTATATCTAGACTCACCGTATTTTACCTTTTTGAGTTCGCAGGAATGCAAAACAATGACGCATCTAAGGACACATTGAAGTGTTTACATTCCGAACTGGTGAGTGGAAGGAGTGGAGGAAGCACTAGAGCGATAATAAATCGTAATATATTGTAGTCAATGAAACACGAGGCACAGATATCAATGTGTTGTTAAACACCTGGATTTTTTTTTACAGAGTTTGTATCTCATTCGTAGGAAACTATGTAGGGGGGTTTAATCTTCCCAATGTTTGTGTGGGGGTGGAAAATACCTAAAAACTACCCTTGAAAACGGTTTTTCCGAAATAATTCTTCAACTACGCAAAATACGGGAAAAAACATGGTATACACAATCCTAGAGCTTTAAATTCTCTACAAACAATGTAGGTCACTTCACACCTATTTCCGACCATTTATCTCCCACAGCCGCTTGAAGATTCGATAGAAATTTTTTTTTCTATCGGAAAATTGAAATTAAAATTTTTCTCTGAATATTCATAATTTGAAAAAAATACTTTTTTGTCATTCCGGCCGTGAGGCAGCGCTTCACGGACGCTCCGCGTCCGTGAATCACTGCCTATGTTGGGTTCCCAATGAATAAATTTATAACCACAGATTTTATATTAAACAAAACTGATATTTATTCAGGAAATAATTATTGAACCGTTGAGAATTGTGAAAACTCTGAATTATTCTATCTTTGAACAGAGATTAATTTTCTAGATGTTCTGCTTACAATTGCGAAATTAATACTAACTAAAATTACGGGAGTCCTCAGTTTTATGTACCTGAGGGTGCAAGGAAAAGTGGGGGGAGAAATAGCAAGCATGACCATATTTGGGCATAAGAACGCTAGGTGCTGACGTCAGAGGGGAAGGTTTGGGACTTGATGACGTCAGGGGAGAAGTTGGGGTGCGTGGTGTCGCCAGGTTTTATGACTGCTCGGGATTTCTGAGGTTTTATTACGGTTGGGACCAGGCCCCGGGATAATGAGGGAAATGGCACAAAGGTTCTGAGTTGAGGAGAGAAATGGACAAAAAGGAATTGTTCCAAGGGTATGTTGAGGAGAGTGGGAATTGGCCCAATGGTGAGACAACTATTCAAGATGTAGTCTACGAGTTATTCAGCCATTTGGTTTTATGATATTTTTGGGGTGAGGCCCATAGCTAAATATTGAATAAAAAATACTAGGAAATACTTGAAATACTCGAATAATATCAGGATAAAGAGAGGAAATACTGGGGTATACAACACCTACGTAGTCCAATGAACGAAGGTCCAACATACGAATGTTGGGATACAAGCTCTATTTTTTATCAAATTTATGATTTGGGCGTATGAAACTAATGGCGGATGTTTAAGGTTCCCCAAGTTTGTGCGGGGGTTGAAAAAACTACCCCTGAAAACGGTTTTTTCGAAATAACTCGTGAATAACGCGCTGTACGTCAAAAAATGTGATATACAAAGTTGTAGAGCTCAAAATTCTAAACAAAAAATGTTTGGGGCACTTTACCCCTGTTCCCAACCGTTCATCCCCCCGAGCCGCGTGAAGATCAGATGAGAAAAAAAAATGTTTTCCATTAAAACATTGAAGTTAATGAATTTTTTTTTTGTAATTCGGAATAGCAGTGTTTTTTTTTCAATAGCTTGTTTATTTATTCAGAGCGAATTTACTATATGTTGCGATTTATACNCACAGATTTTATATTAAACAAAACTGATATTTATTCAGGAAATAATTATTGAACCGTTGAGAATTGTGAAAACTCTGAATTATTCTATCTTTGAACAGAGATTAATTTTCTAGATGTTCTGCTTACAATTGCGAAATTAATACTAACTAAAATTACGGGAGTCCTCAGTTTTATGTACCTGAGGGTGCAAGGAAAAGTGGGGGGAGAAATAGCAAGCATGACCATATTTGGGCATAAGAACGCTAGGTGCTGACGTCAGAGGGGAAGGTTTGGGACTTGATGACGTCAGGGGAGAAGTTGGGGTGCGTGGTGTCGCCAGGTTTTATGACTGCTCGGGATTTCTGAGGTTTTATTACGGTTGGGACCAGGCCCCGGGATAATGAGGGAAATGGCACAAAGGTTCTGAGTTGAGGAGAGAAATGGACAAAAAGGAATTGTTCCAAGGGTATGTTGAGGAGAGTGGGAATTGGCCCAATGGTGAGACAACTATTCAAGATGTAGTCTACGAGTTATTCAGCCATTTGGTTTTATGATATTTTTGGGGTGAGGCCCATAGCTAAATATTGAATAAAAAATACTAGGAAATACTTGAAATACTCGAATAATATCAGGATAAAGAGAGGAAATACTGGGGTATACAACACCTACGTAGTCCAATGAACGAAGGTCCAACATACGAATGTTGGGATACAAGCTCTATTTTTTATCAAATTTATGATTTGGGCGTATGAAACTAATGGCGGATGTTTAAGGTTCCCCAAGTTTGTGCGGGGGTTGAAAAAACTACCCCTGAAAACGGTTTTTTCGAAATAACTCGTGAATAACGCGCTGTACGTCAAAAAATGTGATATACAAAGTTGTAGAGCTCAAAATTCTAAACAAAAAATGTTTGGGGCACTTTACCCCTGTTCCCAACCGTTCATCCCCCCGAGCCGCGTGAAGATCAGATGAGAAAAAAAAATGTTTTCCATTAAAACATTGAAGTTAATGAATTTTGTTTTTGTAATTCGGAATAGCAGTGTTTTTTTTTCAATAGCTTGTTTATTTATTCAGAGCGAATTTACTATATGTTGCGATTTATACCTTGACATTGAATCGATGAATTTCTTTTTTTTTTCTTCCATATTTTTTATTAGAAAATTTACCACAAAGTTTGTCTTGATCGTACCCGTGGATCTCCTATGGATTCAAAGTTAAACACAATCTTCTAGCTGGAACCCCTAAATCCGTCGGCGTGAATGAGAACCTTTTGTGCGAGAGAGAAGTCTACGTCTCACTCCCACTCCCTACAGCATTGTGACCGAACATTTGCGCATGCGCGCACGGGCCTGTGGAACATCACGGACTGAATGCAATAAAAACAATCATTTGAGGTTTTTCGTCAGCCGCGCTCTCTCTCTCTCTCTCTCTCTCTC
>NW_021680805.1:16733-18658 GCF_001412515.2 Diachasma alloeum | reverse complement strand
CTCTCTCTCCTCTCTCTCCTCTCTCACGCGGATGAAAAAAAGGCTGTTTGACAGAGAACTAAATTACCCATCAATTAACCCTCTTTCATCCCTTAATCTCTGTAAAAAAGGAAGAAACTGTCATGAAAATCACAGCGCAGTAAGCGAAATAATTGTTTTGCGGCGCATAGTGACTCCCGGTAATTAAAAATTCACCTCTCCCCTCCTAATTGCGATTAAGGGATGAAAAAGGGCAATTCGACGGAGAATTAAATTCCCCATCAATTAACCCTCTTTCATCCCTCAATCTCCGTAACAAAAAAATAAAAACTGCCATGAAATTCAGGGGCCAGTGAGAGAAATAATTTATTACGCTGCGCACACTGACTTTTCACCATTCGCCCGCGAATTAAAAATTCCCCTCTCCCCTCCTAATTGCGATTAAGGGATGAAAAAGGGCAATTCGACGGAGAATTAAATTCCCCATCAATTAACCCTCTTTCATCCCTCAATCTCCGTAACAAAAAAATAAAAACTGCCATGAAATTCAGGGGCCAGTGAGAAAAATAATTTATTACGCTGCGCACACTGACTTTTCACCATTCGCCCGCGAATTAAAAATTCACCTCTCCCCTCCTAATTGAGATTAAGAGATGAAAAAGCGGCGGTTCGACGGAGAATTAAATTCCCTATCAATTAACCCTCTTTCATTCCTTAATCTCTGTAACAAAAAAATCTAAACTGCAATGAAAGTTATGGGCCAGTGAGAAAAATAATAGTTTCGCGGTGCACAGTGACTCCCGGTAATTAAAAATTCGCCTCTCCCCTCCTAATTGAGATTAAGGGATGAAAAAACGGCAGTTCGACGGAGAATTAAATTCCCCATCAATTAACTCTCTTTCATTCCTTAATCTCGGTAACAAAAAAATATAAACTGCCACGAAATTCATGGGCCAGTGAGAAAAATAATAGTTTCGCGGCGCAGTGACTCCCGGTAATTAAAAATTCATCTCTCCACTGCTAATTGAGATTAAGGGATGAAAAAATGGCAGTTCGACAGAGAATTAAATTCCCCATCAATCAATCTCCGTTGCATGCCTTAATCTCTCTAACAAAAAAATACAAACTACGACAAAAATCATGGGCCAGTGAGAAAAATAATAGTTTCGCGGCGCAGTGACTCCCGGTAATTAAAAATTCATCTCTCCACTGCTAATTGAGATTAAGGGATGAAAAAATGGCAGTTCGACAGAGAATTAAATTCCCCATCAATCAATCTCCGTTGCATGCCTTAATCTCTCTAACAAAAAAATACAAACTACGACAAAAATCATGGGCCAGTGAGAAAAATAATTGTTTTGCGGCGCACAGTGACTCCCGGTAATTAAAAATTCACCTCTCCTCTCCTAATTGAGATTAAGGGATGAAAAAAAAGGAATTCGACGGAGAATTAAATTCTCCATCAAGTAACCCTCTTTCATCCCTTAATCTCTGTAACAAAAAAATATAAACTGCCATGAAACTCATGGGCCAGTGAGAAAAATAATAGTTTCGCGGCGCACAGTGACTCCCGCTAATTGAAAATTCACCTCTCCACTCCTAATTGAGATTAAGGGATGAAAAAACGGCAGTTCAACGGAGAATTAAATTCCCCATCAATCGATCGCCGTTGCATCCCTTAATCTCTCTAAGAAACAAATACAAACTACGACAAAAATCATGGGCCAGTGAGAAAAATAATTTTCTTCTCGGCGCACAGTGACTTTTCACCTTTCGCCCGCGAATTAAAAATTCACTTCTAGAAGGGGAGAAGCGAATTTTTAATTCGCTGGCGAATAGTCAAAAGTTAGTGTCCGCCGCAAAAAAATTTTTTTTTTTACTGGCCCATGACTTTCATGGCAGTTTATATTTTTTTGTTACAGAGATTAAGGGATGAAAGAGAGTTA
>NW_021680805.1:11299-16515 GCF_001412515.2 Diachasma alloeum | reverse complement strand
GATGCAACGGCGATCGATTGATGGGGAATTTAATTCTCCGTCGAATTGCCGTTTTTTCATCCCTTAATCTCAATTAGGAGTTGTTCCACGATAACACAAAAAAAATTTCTGAAAATTGAATGAAAAACAGAATTCCGAGGATATATTTGAATGTCAAATAAATTCAATCATAGCTTCATATGATTGTTTCAATTCCATTAAGTGAAGTTCAAAGATGATTACCATAGCTATATTGGTTGTTTACATATTTACAATGATTGTTGAAATTTTTCAATTTTTCATGAATTTTTCTAAAAGGGAGTTTTCTGATTGTTTCTTGAAATGCGATGTTTTAAATTTATTCAAGTATGTGTAAGGTAAATTTTTCTACTAACATTTTATTGAAAGGCTGAGGGGAGAGATAGAACTTTGGAAAACACAATCGGTTGTATAGAAGAACAGGGATAATAAGAATAATGCCGCTGATAACATTCAACTGAGCTGAAAATTTGTCAACATTATGTAAACGAAAATGTTATTTAATATAATACAATGAAATAAACAATGAAACGACATAGAAGGAAATGATGTGCAAAATAACCATTCGGAAGCATATTGCAAATTTATTTGCAAAAATAAAGCTACTATATACAATGCAAGATCAATTTTCCACTTGTTTTAGAATATCTCAGGATTGAAGCAAAATATTCGCGAGTTGTGCCGAAAGGTCGGTTTTCAATTCATTTTAATGGCATTAAACAAATTTTAAGCTTTAATTGAATTTATTTAATATTCAAAGATATCCTCTGAATTTTGATTTTCAAAAAATCCAAAATTTTCCGAAATTTTTGAATATATGACAATAACGATTATTGTTATCGCCTTCCTCTTCGAACTCGGTCAAAGGAAGAGTCGAACCAATTTTTTAAGCCATCATTCAATTTTCAGAACATTTTTTTTTGTTATCGTGGGACAACTGATTTTTGACAAAATTTCAAAATTCAAATGACTAATCCACGAATCAAATTTTAATTATTGCCGATTAATAGGTGTCAACAATGTCTACATTTGAAAAGAAATCTCTGTCGCCACCGGGTGTTTCATTAGCATCAGTGGCGTTAGTATAGCTCTAAAAAGTTAGCCCCTGATTATTAAAAATTATTAATTTTGACCATGGGAATCCATTGATAGGCGAATGATAGACAATGATTGACTATAAAAATAATTTGATAGACTGAGTTTTTTTAAAATGAATTTTAAAAAAATTTTCATTAAAGATAGCCCCCCTTTTTTTATTTATTTATTGATAGAAACTTCTACTTGGGCTCATTTTACGCAGAATGATTTGATAGACTGATATACACTGAATCAAAGTCTATCAATTCGATAAATTGGCGTAAAATAAGAAAAACCTAATCAGCATCATAGAAGGCTTAGGAGGGGGTTCAGCGTGGAGGGGATGCATTCTCGTTGGTAGCTATTTTTAATGGTTCAGCTGATTGTGAGTTCTGGAGGGTCGTAAGTAAATTAGAGTGGCTGCGCATATTGTAAAATGTATTTTTTTAATAACATAAAAATAAGTAAGGAATATTCAAACGAAGATTTATAGAGTCGAACGTGTAACCCCGTGAGTTTCGTCTTACCCAACCCAGGCAACAAAATGATCCGATAGCCTAGAAAATTACAGGATATCTCTTCAGAAAATTTGTCGATAATTTGTAACTGGCAGTAAAATTTTCGGATAATGATTGATCATATCATGACATCAATCGGCAAATTATCAGCGAAATTTTTCCTGAAATTATCCATAAAATTTAACGGTAAATTTGAGTTCAAGATTTACCCTTAAATTTTACGGTTAATAAATCAGCAAATAATCTCCAAATTTCCGGAAAAACGATCTGATAAATTTGTTGAAAATGTACCGATAATTTAGTTGAAAATTTACCGATAAATTTTGTCGAAAATTTACCGATAAATTTTGTCGAAAATTTAGCGATAAATTTTGTGGAAAATGTACCGATAATTTAGTCGAAAATTTACCGATAAATTTTGTCGAAAATTTAGCGATAAATTTTGTTGAAAATTTACCGATAAATTTTGTTGAAAATTTACCGATAAATTTTGTCGAAAATTTACCGATAAATTTTGTCGAAAATTTACCGATAAATTTTGTCGAAAATTTACCGATAAATTTTCTTGATACTTTTTTTCATCCGGATACGTTCACATCAAAATTCTACTTATAATTTTTTTCATCGGGATTCTGGCCAACCAGAGCACAGCATTGCTCAAAAACTGTCAAAAATTCTACGGACAATATTGGACAATTTTGGACAAATGCTAGCANTTTGGACAAATGCTAGCGTAGCTTCTCAACTGTTTTCATAACCAGATAACTGTCAAAGATTCTGATGATAAAATTAAGAGTTTCGCCAAATCCGAATGAAAAAAATAATCCTCCGAATCCCACTCGACCTAAAAATGAATCGGATGTTTCCCTCTTGTTTCCCTGTACCTCGCACTGAAGCGCACGGGATTTTGATCTGCAAAACTTCTCCTTCTCGTTGCTGCCCAACGAAACAACCAGGAAACCTCCGATAATTTTTGAGGTCTTATGATATTACTAATGAAAAATTACCGATGAATTTTGTAAAAAATTTACCAAAAAATTTCTCATAATTTTCGTCCGATTGCATGATAGAAAGATGCCAAGAACGAAAATTAGTTAGTTTGGATGATTGTTCAAACATTTANTCATGTTTTTTGGGAAAAGCTAAAAAAACTACTCGATCGATTCCGACCAAAATCTAATTTCCTCTTAAGTTAGCTGAAGACGTATCGATTGAAAAAAGAAAAAAGCAAATCGGATGATTGAAAAATTGAAAAACACGAAAATTTCAATTTTTGACGATGTATATCTCAACAATCTCGAAGTCAACTTTCTTGAAATTTTAGGAATCGTTTTTTAAAGGATCCAAAAACATATGTNGCACATCGAATGCTTCGGAGCAGATTGATGCCAAGTAGAATCATTCACTACCCCATGTCATAAACACAAATTACTCATTTTGTCATCGCCGTATACTTAGCACCTGAGAAATTAATTATGCATTCCAATTATGCTCATTCCTTTGGGAATCATTTGGGAATATTTTGGAAAGCAGTTTTGAAATTTGGAGAAAATCGTTTGATTTATTATGAATTAATCAAGTTACNTGTTTCAATGGTGTATGGTGGTCTTTTGTACGGTGTTTGCTCTGTTTCTCGATATTTTTCTGGAGAACCACTAGACCGATTACGTCCAAAATTTAATCAGAGTTAAGTTATATGAAGACGCTTTTATTGCGTCATGGACGACCTCAATCGCGTTATCCGTCTATGAGAAATTGTTGACCAAATTTTTTCACGATTTTTTTTGGAGCAACTGGAGAACCACTANCAGGGGTGGGGAGTGATGTCTTCATACGTAGAGTATTGTTTGGAGACTGTCCCGTATCGTACACTAGCCGGTTACCCGGCTCCCGGAATTTTGTCTCTGCAAGCCTTTTTTGCTCCTATTTTCCTATCGAAGAACTTCTTTGTGAACAATATTGCGCGTTGCTCGCTCGCCGACTTCACAGAAGAATGCCAACATAGTTAGTGTAGAGGCGCGCGGAGCGCACCCCATACGCTAGTAAAGCAAAATACCAACTTCCCTTCGCAGATGTACGGAAAAATCGTATGTGCACCCCGGGCGGGAAAACATGACTTTCCGCCCTAGATGCACAATATACTATTTTTCCAAATTTCCAAGCATTTATATTAATATGCAATTGGAGAGAGCTTTGTTTATTAAGCCCCCCCCCCTTGTGGAGATTTCCGATTTTTTTTCTCCCAATACAGTTGTGTAGGAGAGGTTTAATAGTTTAAAGTAAATCATAATTAATATTTTTTTTTCAATAGTATGTTATATCACGTGGCCTGAGAAATATTTTTCTACGCCTCTATTGTAATTGCTCCATTGGAAAATCTTTTTGCATAAACGATCAGCCTCCCTAATTTTTCAATGTAACTTCAGGTCTCCCAGATTTCGGTGGACGGATTTCAACTCCGGATCCAATACAAATGCTCGTCAATTTTGAAGAAAAATCTTTCTTTTTGCAGTTATTCCAAAATCCGTGATCGTGATAATACACGGAGAGAAAATTGTAGTACAAATTACGTTCCGTTTTGTAATCGTCGGGCAAAATGCGCGTTCGGGAATTTTCATTGATTAAATCGTAAATCTTACTTGAAATCACGGAAAATATACGAGAAAAGCCCTAAATTTTCCACGCCTTTTCGGAATTTTTTCGTAGTTTCAAGCAAAAAATTACGTTTTCATCCATAAAGATTCCCGAACACACATTTTGCTTCACGATTACGGAACGTAACGTAATTTTCAAGAAAATGTTTCAAGAAAATCAATGCTTATCTATGGTTATGTATGCTTTCATATACATAAGTATACATAGGCATAAAAATTCATAAAATAAAATAGGTAAAAATAAGAATGAATATCCTTAAGTCAAGTATGGCGGAATAGATTGGGGACAAAAAACGTTTCATGGATTTTTTTAAAGAGGATTATGTATATGAAAGCATACATAAGTGTACTTATGTATACTTATGTATGCTTATGTATGCTTATGTATGCTTATCTATGCATAAATACATATGCATAAATACATATGAATACATACATATGAATACATACATATGGATACATACATATGTAACAACTTATTTATGTTTTATGAGCTTATTTGTACCTATTTTATCAATTTTTATGTATGCATATATACATATGAATAATAGATATGGGGTATTCCATGTGAACTCACCCAGGTTAAAACCCTCACCATCGCCAATCATATTGCCGATTTTTCCTGTGGTTGTATGTGGAAAAATATGACTTCTCAAATTTTTTCAGATTTTTTGAGGCATGGTGTGGGCAGCCATGTTTTTTGCCAAGTTTTGTCTTCAAATGCCTGTAACTTCCGTAAAAATCAACCGATTTGAGGTTTTTTTTTTACAAAATGTGCGTCTTCGACTACACTTTCCATATAAAAATATGCCAATTTTTTTCAATTCGTTCTTCCATCGATTTCCTCAGAAAAACCTCAAAAAACTTCGAAAAACGAGTCGTTTTCAAAGTTGGACCCTTTGTATATTTTTCAAAAAATTTCAGTGAATATATTGGACTAAAATAAAAT
>NW_021680805.1:9798-11187 GCF_001412515.2 Diachasma alloeum | reverse complement strand
TCTTCAAATGCCTGTAACTTACGTAAAAATCAACCGATTTGAGTTTTTTTTTACAAAATGTGCCTCTTCGACTACAATTTCCATATAAAAATATGCCAATTTTTTTCAATTCGTTCTTCCATCGATTTCCTCAGAAAAACCTCAAAAAACTTCGAAAAACGAGTCGTTTTCAAAGTTGGACCCTTTGTATATTTTTCAAAAAATTTCAGTGAATATATTGGACTAAAATAAAATATTTCACCAAAGGCCAAAGTGGGGTCTCTATTAGAACACACCACTCGGAAAGATTTATTGTTAACGAATTTTCAAAAAATCATCAAATTGTTCCTGATTCGAATATAATGCAGTGATTCTTCAGGCGGTCAATTCAAATAATGCTTCTGCGTTCAAATGCGAAAAGAATTTTGAAATTTTTGAAATTTCTCATCCTGGATTCATATATTCAAATTGGAAATGACGGCCATGAAATGGGAAGCCCACTTTGGCCTTTGGTCAAAAATTTTGTTTTGGTCCAATATATCCACTGAAATTTTTTGAAAAATATGAAAAGGATCCAACTTTGAAAACGACTCGTTTTTTGAAGTTTTTTGAGGTTTTTCTGAGGAAATCGATGGAAGAACGAATTGAAAAAAATTAGCATATTTTTATATGGAAAGTGTGTTCGAAGACGCACATTTTGTAAAAAAAAACTCAAATCGGTTGATTTTTACGGAAGTTACAGGCATTTTAAGATAAAAATTGCAAAAAAACATTGCTGTCCACAGGATGCCTTAAAAAATCTGAAAAAATTTGAGAAGTAATATTTTTTCATATACAACCACAGGAAAAATCGGCAATATGGATTGGCCATGGTGAGGGTTTTGACCTGGGTGAGTTCACATGGAATACCCCATATACATTCTTATGTATACCTGTGTATACTTATGTATGCTTATGTATATATATGCATACGTACATATGAATAATACATATGCATTCTTATGTATACCTATGTATACTTATGTATACTTATATATGCTTATGTATACTTATGAGTATGAAAGCATACATGACCATAGATGAGCATTGATATTTATATATTATATATGCATAAATACCTATGCATAAATAACTCCACTTTCTTCATCTGAGATCTTTGTACGCACTTTCACTTGTGTAAAAATCGAGATACCAAATTATCAAGAGTAATTCTCGCTGGCAAATTTTCAGAGCTACAAAGAAAGTCCCTTGATATTTTCTTCTCCCCACGGAGATGAATCCCTATTTAACTAGGGGTGCGGCTGGTCTACGCAATAATGTTGGTCGCTCGCAAGCTCGCTCCCAAATTTGGGTGCGTTAAAATGGGAGCGAACCATTGAGGTTCACAACGAAAACTTCCCGGTTTTCAAA
>NW_021680805.1:0-5738 GCF_001412515.2 Diachasma alloeum | reverse complement strand
ACGACGTGACTCCTGGGTTACGCTAAGAGCGGTCATCCACAGTCGTAACATTAGAGGCGTAAGTTGGAGAAATAATGAGTTTCTTCATACTCTTACTCCTCAATTTGGTCCCACGTAACGTCAATAAGCAATTAAAAACCATTATTAGAGAAGAAATCAGTAAATTAAATTTTTTTCAACTTGTGGACCTGAAACATAGTGCTACCGATAATGCTTTGAGCACTTGTTTGTTTCGAAGTTGGCATCCTTACGTGATATCATCAGAAAACCATACAATAACGTCATCTATTGGTGTTGCAATGTTGGGTAATTTACCTTGGTTGAGTGATGCGCATGCGTGTCACTTTTAAGGTTAGTTTATGCGGGAAATTTGAAGTAGATTGAAATTTACCCGGAATTTTCAAATCGAATTAAATGCAAAAATTCATTCAGAAAGGAGTGAGCACGATTCTTTATAAATGATTGGAAATCCAATATTTTTTGAAAGACAAAACTATTAAAATCAAAATGGGGTGGACAGATTTTTCGATTAGTTGGAAAAAAATTGTGAAATCTTGCCAAAAAAAACTCACGTTTTTGTATGAAGAAAAAACGCCAAGTCAATTTTTTTTGTTGCTCTTACAATACACAAATTCCATGAAGAATTCAAAAAAAGTCTAGAAATGGAAGACAAAACACCAAGTTTGAAAAGCGTAGGAAGAAAGAAAAATCGGTAGATTCAGGACTAACGTACTTGGCGCGGTTTTTGGTATTATTATAGATGTCTCATATCAATCAAATCCTTTGACCTCAGCGGCACTCAGAGATTTGACTTCTTCATGCCATGAATTGCGTAGTAGTTTTGATACAATTCATGAGGCACCAAAAATTATCCAAAATTCATCAAACGCCAATGAATTTCTTGGAAAAATTCGAAATTTTCTGAAAAAAAAAGTTTGTTAATTCGTTTTTTTTTCACTGCTTCAGGTTGAATGTGGTCTAGAAGATTTTTTCTTTTCATCGGAAAGGTTGGAAAATTTCCGATTCGATTTTTTTCAGGTATGATTTTTATTTCATCGAAGCAGGGTTATTCCTGCAGCAAGAGAAATGGACAATGGATTTTGATATAAAAAATTTTAAGCGTTCCGACGAAGAAAAATAATCACGAAAAAGATGAGGAAAACGAATTAAGATTCTTTTTTTTTTCACAAAATTCAGACTCCCTCATCTTTAGTGTCCCATAAGTTGGATATAAAAAAATGTATTCGTCAAATCGGAATTTCCTCTTGCTTAGTCAATTGTAGGGAGAAGGCAATAAAAGCTTCATACATCGAAAAGTTGAAATACGAAAAGAACCTCAAGAGATAACATCCCAGGTAGGGGAAGTGCAATGAGCCAGGCTTGTTCGGATATTCTCGGTTCTGCTAGCGGAGTTTGGGGGCCGCTACTCTTCCGCGATCGCGCCAGACTTGGCTGAAGCCTGGAATGATAACGGCGGGCTAGGCTTACATGAGGCAAACTCTAGCCGTATCACGACATAAATGTCACTCCAGTATTGGCTCAGACTAACTGGCTTACTTTAATTGACCCCCATCCATTCACTAGGCTCAATCATGGCATTGGGGTACCTTTTTTTGTAAAGAATAAATACTTTCCTAATAATTATTATACATTTATTAGAAATGAACACTGTCATACAAAAAGATCTAATCATTGATCGAATAATTCCACTGTGAAGTCTAAATTGAAGTCGAATTCATGGTCACGGTTTTCAACTTACACATTGAAAAGCATCGTATATTTTTTCCACCTATCAATGAACATTGCACTTTTCAGTCCATACTCTTTGCTTTCACTTTCTATATATGAATTTTCATTGAAGATGAAATACAATATGCGATTCTTCAAGATTATGATGGAATGTAACTTGGACGTACTCGTTTTCATTCATCTCTTTTCAAATTGAAAATAATGCTTCCTCGTCTTCTTTTATTTACTACTCATAGCAGAGCCCGATGTTCATAAATCGAAATCATACTTAGAATATAATGACTGTGTTGCTCAAAATTGCTTTTCATCGTTAGAAGAAAAAAATTTAATGAACAGAATGTAGTGTAGAATAACGCATCGATTATTTCCCCGACATTCTCCCCAACTATTCTCTCATAATCATTTTCGAATTGAACGTCTGTACATTGAGGATCTAAAACAAAATAATAATAACGGTGTGATTAGAGCACTCACACTTAACTCATATCGACTGTCTCATGTATCACTCAAAGGAATCATTTCAATTCTATCCCCTCCACAGAAAATCAGATAATCAGTACAACCAAGTCAACGTAACAATTGCTTGAGGTCTTTTATTCTCGCTTCTGAAGTAGATACTATAGGGTTCTCAATTATTGCCAAAAGTACATTAGTATATTTGTTATATTTTAATGTAACATAACGACAACTATGTATGTATCCGCTAACGGCAGTACTGGTGGTAAGCTATTACCATGAGGTGAAGGCCAATACGGCATACGAAAACATTTCGCTGAGACGTCCTTCCATTCAACACATATCACGTTTGGATTGAGGTTAGAGCATTTGAAACTCCCTATCACACTTGATTCAATCCCAGCGTCAAACCAAGATTCAGCGGCATCAAATTTTTGTACCATAAGGTGATATTTCTTGACATTGTTGATGATGTTCACTAACACATTACGTATGATACAAATGGATGAGTCTTTTAGAATGCAACAATTATCACGAATGTTGATACCAAGAATAAATTGCGGAGTTGTCAGTAGTTTATACTGGCAGGTATTAGGGTGCTCCCAATCATGTGCAAGCGGTCCAGATCTATGTATCTGAGATGCTTTCACTGAATCATTCAGTGGTAGATTTTCTGAACGTTGGTACCTCTGACTAATGCGTATTTCCTCGAGTCTCCGAGAAATCTGTTGTAAAGGCAAGTAGGGTGATCGACATAATTTTCGTAAAATCTGCATATGATTCTCATATGGAAAGGCAGAGAAATCGTCTAAAAGGCCGGAATTCTTAGCATCATCTGCAAGGTGTTTATGACCGTGCATATATTATACGAGGGAACGCGCGGTCCATAAATATCGGGACTTGCATTCACCCATTCGTCGAGAGCGATTCTTGCGTATTCTTTAAAAAAAATCCGATGATCGGGGTGAAGCCAAGCATCGTAGAGCTGCATGATACAACAGGTAATGCTCGAACATTCGTTCGTTGTAAATACCAAAGTAAATGGTGGGCCCCGTATACAGAATCAATTGACGGAATTCTGTAGCTTTCATTCGTGGATAATTCGTAATATTCACTGGACGACGGGAAAACTCCCGAGGACAGAAATCGGCAATGGCTTGGAGTCTTGCATTCACGATTTCAATCGATCGAGCAGATAATTTTGCATCTTTGGAATATTTCTTTCCACCTTTGATCGTTACCAGAGTTGCTCTTTTAATCGCACCGATCAGAGAAAGATGCATCCAGTCAAATGGCACTTGCTTTACCATATGAAATGCTTGCAGTCTTGCTAGAGGACTAGGACCATGATGATGTCCTTCATCTACTTGATTCCTGTAATCAGTGTCAGTCCTCGGAACACCGTTTTCATCACACTTGGAACAATTATTTCGGCCCGAATGATATTTATGATTTAATACAAATGCTCGAGCTGGGGCGTCTGCAATAAAATTTCGTAATATAACTAGAATTCGTACATTGTTGAAGACGATTCCGCCATTTGTTAAAATGCCATTAGTCTCTACAATGAAATCTTCGAAGAAAACATCAGCAGAAGCAGGTTTATGTGCGCCTCTGTAAATCCCGACTATGATGGGTGTGCTACTATGAATGTTGACAATTCTTATTTGAATAGGCCACATTTATATATAACCCGATTTATCTAGATTAGCACCATCTGTACTGAAGTCGACGATTAAGTGGTTTGGTACCGATGAAATCGGCATTTTTTCCAGAAGATTGATGATTCCTTTTTCAACGCCTACATGTAAATATTCTCCAGGTTCAACGATCCTTAACAGAGTCCGATGCTGGGGCGTTTCAACTAATGTTCTGTGATCGGCAGGCAAAGTCGAAAAGCACGGATGTTCTCGTAACAATTTTAGAATGGATGTTTCTATCGATTGTTTGAGCCCTAGACTCACAAATAACAATCTCAACTTGTCACGGAAACTTGGTTCTCCTACATCCGAAGATTCCTCGCACCCGGTCCCTGCGCTGGAACTTCGATCACCGTTGTCATAGTCAAAGGCTGGAACATCCTCGCTCAGAGGTGACCATGACGATTCTTCATCACTATCCATCGTTTCTATACAAACAAAGAAAATGAAGAAATATTTAAAAAAACATCATAAATACTTTAGCTCGATGAGTTCCAACTAATAGAATGATAAATAATCTAGCGTTAAATCTGATTACACATATATTTGATCTTGGAGATTGCCGAACGGATATTCATGTTAAAGATGTTTATCTAATACACTCCACGCTAACTCCGGGCAAATATAGTATGTTGTAAATACCAACCACGGCAATTTTTCTATCATGCACTTTTAGCTAAAACGGCTATCCCCAAAGTGAAATAATTAACTAACTAGGGGTGCGGCTGATCTACGCAATATTGTTGCTCGCTGGCAAGCTCGCTCCCGAATTTGAGTGCGTTAAAATGAGAGAGAACCATTGATGTTCACAACAAAAACGTCGCGGTTTGCATACCCCAATATATATAATGAAAAGAAAATGCAATCTTGGTTTTTTGTTTTTCTGAGAAAACTGAAAAATTACTCGATCAATCTCAGCCAAAAAGTGAATTCGAACCATTCGCTCACGAGAAATTGTTGACCAAATTTTTTGACCACGTAAATACCTAGTAACACACACACACCCATAGACATTTTCTTGAAAACCGTCTAGGAACATTAGAAAGACCTTGAAACGTGGAGATATGATGGAAAATCGATTTTTCATTTTCGGGGGCATTACAATAACTTTCCAAACCCGGGAAGTTGAAGAATGAAAATTAATTAGAATGAATTTGATATCTTTCTTCGTTATAACTAAGAAAGTTATGATTTTTAACTTCCCGATTTATCGGATAGTTATTGTAATCACCCCGAAAATCGAAAATCGAGTTTTCACTATATCTCCGCGTTTCAAGGTCTCCTTAATCGTTCTGGACCATTTTTAACAACATTTTTTTTTTTTTTTTTTTAGAGTGGAAAATACTCTTTACGTATCGTGAGGGCAAGGTGTTCAGCCTGGTATGTCGGCCTCGGATACCGCATACCGACTAAAAATCCCTCTTTCATGGAACTCTGTACCCTCCGCGGAACCGCCGTTAGGCATTACGTCACGGAGGAGAGAATATAGCCGTAGCCCTTCCTTCAGATGGTCGAAGTCAATGCTTCCGTCCTATCACTTGTTCTTCTTGCGCTCTTGCTCTTCGCGGCGAAGTTCTCTGAGGACTTTTGCGGCGAAGGAACTAGTTGCTTCCCAGGTGGCCTCCGATAAAAGCATGGTACTAACCATGTTCTCGAGGACAATCTCTCCTCCTAGCGCAGTCTCCCATGTACTGCGGGCAATACTGAAACGCGGGTACGCGAAAAACACATGCTCTGCGTTTTCATCGACTCCTGTGCAGGTTGGGCATTCGGAGGAGTCCTCCTGTTTGTAACGATGAAAATATTCCCGGTAACACCCATGACCAGAGAGCA
>NW_021680804.1:411891-414302 GCF_001412515.2 Diachasma alloeum | reverse complement strand
CACTTGAATCAAATAAAACAGTCCTTGGCGTCAAGTCACATGTATTCACTACAAAAATGGAAAAATTCTATTTTTTTTAATCTAATAAAATCTCCAGTCGAGAAATTTTCTACTTTCATGAATTCATCAAAAATTCGTATCTAGGAGATGATTACATTGAGAAATGAATTGAATATTGTTTTCTCAAATGAAGCCGATGTTTAAATTGAGCTTTTCGTACATCTTATTGAACGAAATTTGTGATATCCAAGTTTATGTTGAATTGTCGTAATCTGTGATTCTGTTATTGTAAAACCCTGTCCCCATCATCAATTCCTACATGGGTATTGTAAACTAATGCGATTTTTAGATTATTTGGAGAGTTATTTTCCATTTTTCAAGTGGGTACATGTTTCAGGTCATGTTTTTCGAATGTTTGATATTAAATCTTGTCATTTGTTGGCTCCAGAATTGGATCAAGCTTTGATGTAAAACGAAACGTCGCGATTTTACCATAAAATAATGTGGTTTATTAATTCATCCAATATCCCACAATGTTAAAAACTTTTATCTGCAATTTTTATAACAAAGCTCGAAAAATTTCAACAAGAGACAACTTCAGAATCTCGTCATTGAAAAATCATAAGTTGATGGGGAAATCAATGGAAACTATAAATTCATGAGTAAAAGAAGATGACTATCCATTTTGCTCCATCAGGTCTAACGATCCAATGAAAAATATTCATGTTCGAAGGATTCACAACTTGAATATTTCAACCGCTATTGGAGATAATTGTTTATGAAGTAGCATTGATGGCAGCCGGAAATTTTCCGGCCACTCAATTGAAAATATTTCCATCAACCCCCATCAACATTTCATTTTTTTTTCATCCCTCTCTCCCACGATGAGGAACAGTAACAGAATTTTAACATACGAAAGTTGAATCCAGAGAGGTGTGAAAATGTATTCGAATGAAGTAAAAGTAGGGGGAGAAAAGGAATCGTAGCGTCAATGCATGAAGCTTTTTTAAATATTCATGGCGCGTGGTAGTTACAAGGTGGCCCCGCGGGAGCATTCTCATCGGGTCACGTTCATTGCGCAAGTGGGAGCATGTCGGTAATCGATCCCATTGAATAATCATTTTGTGCTACGTTGAATTCCACTTGAAAATGAAACGACAATTTTTTTTATCACTCTCTTGAGGGGATTCGCGCAAGAAAAATCGCTGAGCCGTTAAAAAATAGCGGAAAATGTTATGGGATTTAACATCAAGTGCATAAATCTTCTTGGGAAGTTTTTAGATAGTCCTGTGGATGGGGTAATAACATACAATCCTTTCGGTGTTTCCAGTGCACCCCATATTGCCCAAACAAATTGGCTCATTGCACGCAACCAGAGAATAATAGAGGTTTTAAGGAAAAAAGGGGAATGAGATGCAGAGACAGGAGAAGAGAAAATTGCAAAAAAATGAGTTTAAATATTTTATACGGATTTTTATAGAAAACAGTCAGGGATCAAGCTTTTATTGTGCGGTACCGGAATTTTTACTATGCAGCACCGGAATTTTTCTGGTGCTAGGCAATTGAACCCACTTTACCAGACGGCACGGTAATTTTTGCCTGAATTTCTCCTGAAAAATTCTGGAATTTTTTTCTCCATGTTCGCCATCTTTTACATGAATTCAAATTTGGAAAGAACATTTGAGTGGATTAATTATGTAAATATGTTTTTCGGAATTGTCTTATAATTTATTTCTCACGAATTTGGATTTTAGAAGTGAATTTCAATATGTTTATTATGCAAATACATCGAGAACCATGAACACGTTACAAGGTCAGTTGTGTAGATAATCAAATATCTAAAAAAAAATCGATTTGCATGTTCTGTTAGAAAAAAGGAGGAATTTCATGGACAGTAGAGCGGCATTCCAATTTAGAGAGGTAAGGCAAGTTTTACATTTACCTGGAAACTGAAGTAAATTTCAACAGATTCAAATAGAAATAGGATGAAAATTTCACGTGTCACTTGAATTTGTAATTACATGAAAATTCAAGAATTTATTCATATGTATTTGTACCACATATGTATAATACCATAAGAGCTTCAAAATTATCGGGCATGTCCCAATAGAGTCATTGCAAACAAACGAAGGAGCCAAGTTTTTCAGGAAAAATCACCCGTGCTTCGCACTCGTGATTTTTCAACTTGAAAAACTTGGCGAGTTCGTTTGTATGTAGGGAACCTTGAGGGAAATACCTGATTAATTTTGAAGCTCGAGTGGTATTCGGACGAGAATTTTTCCATCCAAATTTCGGTCAAGAGAATTGCACTATGAGACAAAATCCATCTGTTAGTTCCAATGAGGGGCTCACTTGACCAGAACATCTTTTGTTTTTCATATATATATATATATATATATATATATATATAT
>NW_021680804.1:378464-411679 GCF_001412515.2 Diachasma alloeum | reverse complement strand
ATATATATATATATATATATATATATATATATATCAACATGAAAAATTATCAGTTGAATTATCAAAAATTATCAGTAGTAATACCCCAAGAGCTTTAAAGTTATCGGGTATTCCCCGATAGCTTCGTTGCAAACAAATGAGGGTGTCTAATTTTGCAGGTTAAAAAATCCCGAACGCTTGCGCGAGGGATTTTTCTGCAAAACTTGGCACGATGGTTTGTGTACTGGGGAGCTTGAGGGAAATACTCCATTAATTTTGAATCTCGAGGGGTATCTGTCGGATTATTTTTCCCAATCGGATTATGGCCAAGCAGAGTGCAGTGGACAACATCAGGAGTTAAATTGGAGAAGATTTGAACAAATTATGTTAATAGAATAACCCGATTTCTATAGACTGTCAAATATACACGGAGAAAAAAATTCCAGAATTTTTCAGGCGAAATTCAGGCAAAAATTACCGTGCCGTCTGGTAAAGTGGGTTCAATTGTCTAGCACCAGAAAAATTCCGGTGCTGCATAGTAAAAATTCCGGTAACGCACAATAAAAGCTTGATCCCTGACTGTTTTCTATTACATGATAAATTTCATTCAATAGTTAAAAATGAGTAAACATTGTCATTCAGCATATCATCCTATTAATTTTATTTTAACCTCTCCTCCATATCCTCTCTCCCATATTAAAAGCGGAATGCGCGGCAAACGTATGTGGAACGTTTGACAGGCCAATGTATATCTACAGCGTTATACACCTCATGAAGCGAAAATAAAGGGCACTTATTTTATTTCTTAACCGTTTTATCACAACACTAATTAATATTTCACTGAATTGATATTATGAAAAACATTAACCTGGGGTTTCAGTAAGGAGATATGTGAGAGAGGAGGCTAGAGGAGGCGACGGAATAAATCATCTGGTCACGTTGAGTCGATGTTCGTGGTTGCGGAGGGGGGACGAAGAGTACCGAAATCTTACGAATGCGCGATCGGGTCCTAGGATTCTGGTAGAGCACCGGAAAAATTTGCCAGTCAGTGTCATAATTTTTCTCGTATTTCTCGTAAAAATTCACTGTCGCTTCGATTTTACCGTGCTGCACAAGAATTTTTCCCCACATTTATCCGAAAAATGACTCGTGCAACAGTACTTTTTCCTACTCTTTGCGGTACATTTGGCCTGGAAAGACCATCTGAACCAACTTTACTGTGCGGGCACGGTAATTTTTCTCGTACATTTCTCTCCGTGTAAGATTCTATCTGAAATAAGCCAAAAAAATGAAGAGCTACTGCGAAATATTCAGGTAAAAACAATGAAGAACTAAGGTGAATGATCTTACGTTCGTGTTGCTAAGATGACCACATCATTAGTCCAATATTTCGATTGAAATGAATGTAAAGATGCGATGTTTTAAATTAGATATCACAAAGTAAAAACTTCAGAATTAGAATTCACTTATATTAGTCATGATAATTACTACTTTTTAATAAATAATCATCCATAAACGTGGAAAGTCCCATGCACGTTTGACACATGTGCCTATCCTCGTCTCGTGATTTGAGTGATATGGAAAGGTTATATCCGAACGAATTACATCGTGAGTATCCTATTTGAGATTAAACAACATTAAAAAATATCTCGAGGCACAAAATTATATTTCAATTGGACAGTCCAACCTTTTAAATGATTTTTTCATCGGTTTAGTCCGTTACCAGTCGACAGTTGGTTGCAAAACGAGCATAGGATCAATGCCATTTCCATTGTACCTATTCTTTTAATTGCCGATATTTCGGTGAAATATTAAGATATTACTATAATTTATGCATTTTTATTGTTTATTCAGCTATCCGAAACCTTAGTCAAGGGATTTTTAATCCCGTTTTACTATTACAACGAAGATATCAACATTTTAAAATTGTGAGTTTCTTAACTTGCGGCTTAGGAATTCATTCTGTCGCAGCACCAGTTGATGTGGATGGGATTTTTCCGAGACTTTATTCACTGGTGAAATTACTGTATCACTCTGGACTGAAACCACCTGAAATCAGTTCTGAAATCATGTGAAATCAGTCCTACAATCACGTGAAATCGGTTGAAATCAAATTATTAGGTGTACACATTAATAAGGTGCTTTTTTTCATGAGAATCAGAGTTTATTATAAAAAAAAACAAAAAAACATTTAACAGTCGAAATATTCCCCATTATTTTCGATGAGTTTACTCCACCTCATTGGCAACTGACGAATTCTTTCGCGAAAGAAACTTGGCGGTTTTGACTCAATAAATTCATCGATGCTTTTTCGGACCTCGTCGATTGTTTTGAAGTGCTCATCAGCTAGGTGGTGTTGAAGGGACCGAAATAGGTGGTAGTCGGACGGGGCGAGATCAGGCGAGTAAGCCGCGTGAGGGAGAACCTCCCATCCTAATTCACAGATAATATCCTTAGACGCTTTGGCGACATGCGGTCGAGCGTTGTCATGTTGGAGAATCACTTGTCTACTTCCGCTGCCAGTATATGGCCTCTTTTGCTCCAATGCATCATTCAAATGAATAAGCTGTTGTTAATAAACCTTCGCAGTAACAGTTTGGCCAGGTTTAAGTAGCTCATAATATATCACACCCTTCATATCCCACCAGATACTCAGCATCACTTTTCTCGCATAGACATTGGGTTTCGGAGTCGACGACGATGGTTCGCCGGGATTCACCCACGATTTTTTGCGTTTAGGGTTGTCGTACACCCACTTTTCATCGTCCGTAATGATTTTGTATAAGAAATCTCTTCTTTTAAATTGAGTGAACAGAGATAGCGCTGTCTCCAGTCGTCGTTCCTGATTTTCGCGGCTCAGATCATGAGGAACCCGTCTACCCTCCTTTTGAATTTTGCCAAGTTGATGTAGGTGATGAGAAATGCATTGTTGAGTCACTCCGAGTTGTAGTGCAAGCTCTGTTTGGCTTTGAGCAGAATTTTCAGCCAAGAGTTCGAATTCTTCATCACCGAATTTTTGCGGTTCACCCGGCTGTTCTCGATCCGAAAGATCGAAATCTCCGTCTCTAAACCTCTGATACCACTTTTTACACGTTTTATGTGTTACAGCGTTTTTTCCAAGAGCACTACAAATCATTTGAGTAGCCTCGGCAGCATTTTTTTTAAATTGAAATGCAAAAAGAATGCGGTGCCTCAAATGTTGCTTATCGACAGACATCGTGTTTACTACTATTTTTTAAGGTTATGTAAGAAGTATTTACTGCTTCGGTAACTGAATACTACCAACATACAAAATATTGAAATATCAAGTTTTTGAACGCAATCATAAACCGCGAAACATAGGGGTACCTTATTAATTTGTATACCTAATAAATCAGTGAAATCATGTGATTTCACCGATTTCACGTGATTTCATTTGAAATCACTTGAAATCATTTGAAATCATTTGAAATCACTTACAATCATCGAATCGGTGAGATAAGAAATTCTGTTTTGAAACGTATAGGAAAGGAAGAAAAATTTATTATCGGCTCAACACACATTTTGACAAATATGTATGGTTTGCCGACAGAGGCCCTCCCTTGCGACCACATGGAAAAAAAAACAGAACTCTGTCGAATTGTGAGATTCTCAAAACAGATCGATATTCCCCGAGAATCTCTCGATTCGCCGTTGAACGTGTTCAGTCCTGTAATTTTGTACGATCAAACGAACTTACCTGTAAGTGAAGTTCGATCGTGATTATATGAAGAGCCTCGTCGAGAGATTTTAATAACTTGTAGTAGTCCGCCTGCGGCTAGATGGAGCCACACGCCTTCAGAGACCATAGAAAAAGTTGGCTGTGGCACCTCGGCGTTGAGGGCTCGCCATCTTATCATTAGTTTAAAGTTAAGCAATAGTGTAGAAAAAATTGGACGGGTTTGGGAAAGCTAGTTGGGAGGGACTGAATCTCTCGACGAGGCTCTTCATATAATCACGATCGAACTTCACTTACAGGTAAGTTCGTTTGATCGTACAATTATATTCGAGCCTCGTCTTCGAGATTTTAATAACTTGTAGATGTTCAGAGATCATCCAATTTTTTCTTTTTGTTTGTTTTTTTTTTGTTTTAATCAAAATCCCAGATTTAATATGAATATGAATATTAAAGAGTTTAAAGACGAATGTTAATGGACAAAAAGAATGGTTATTGACGGAACCATATTCAATATAACTTTGACAAAAAAGCTTTGATCAACGGCAATTATAGAAATGTACAAATCGTACTTCTAAACCTTTCGAGACTTACTCGTTTTCTCACAGCAGTTAGAGTTGCTGTAATGTAAGTTGAGAATTAGCTGTATCGACTTCAAGATGGCTATAGGACAATATAATCCGTTAGGCCAGTGTTTATGGAGATTCGCAGCTATAAAACTCTCTGAATGTAACGAACAGTATAAAGATGTTATAGTCAAAATCTCAATATACTACAGAAAGCTACCTTGGCTGCGCAAAAATGATGCCTTTCAAAACGGAAAAGGGGGAAACAGGCTGTGGATCGCCTGGGCAAGAAGATTGTCACCTGTCTGGTATCGTGAAATCCATATTTGATGCACCTTTGACACTGTTCTCAAGTTTAATGGCAGAAAACGGTTGTCGTCTCTGTGAAATACTCAAGGTCGAGAGAAAGACAGATTTCCATTAAAATGAAAAATTGACAGATTTGCCTTGAGTGGGAAACCCTGGGTGGTAGGTCAGAATACACTCAAGATACTAGATGTGAGTGCATTGTGATTTACCAGGACGTAGTTTGAAAATTTTTTGAACCTTTGGAATGTTGAATTTTGTCCCACTGTTTCTTGATTTGGTGGAGTTTACTGTTTCATACGCTGTTCCTTATTTGAACTCTGCCATTAAAAATGTGCAGGGTAATCGAACTAGATGTCGAACAGCAGTTAATTTTCTTTCATTTATAAAAATCCACAATTTTTCAAGAGTAGACTTTGTTAACGACAAAGAGAAACATTAACATCAGTCATGACACATGCACCTGGTACCAGGTGAAAGTAAAAGATCCTTCAAGGATTTAATATTATAATTTGTTTCTGAGATGGGATAAATGAAAGCAAGGAAGCAGAGTTGAACTATCTAACAGGGGAGACCATTTTACCATCGGTCTCACGATTGGAATTCTGCGAATTGTGACAAATTCACAATTTATTCCCAGGCTAAACGTAGAGAAAATTTTGTCACCAATCAAGATTGAAAAGGTGTCAATCGACACTGCAAGGAGATTGCCGTGCTGCACGCATTAGAGATTGCGTTGGTATTTTGACAAGAGGGACAGAAAAGGTCCATTTTTGGATTGAAAAAATCCTGCTCACCTAAGTTTTGAAAAAACTTAGATTGCAATGTACAGCACCAGTATTCACTTTGGAAGGAATGTAAGATGCATTCGACCGAAGTCTTCGCAACAGTGCTAAGACTCTTGAACTGATTTGTTCAGATGAGAGAATTATGTACCTTCCAACCCGTTAATGTAGGGAGTGCCTGCGATGTTATTAAATTTGAGCAAACACTCACAGCATCATAGGTCGCGAAAAAACACCTAAAAGCTAGGTGAATGATCAAAACATTGAGGAATTTATATTGTTATGCCTTTCTCATACTGACCAGATGTTTCGACTTGATCTTTTAACGCAGAGGTAAATTTCCAACCTAAGAAGACTGCGTCTGAAAGAATCTTTGTTCTAGACTGATCAATTCAATTAAGAGCTACTAGGGAAGATCTGGCTGAGGAGAACAAGAGATCATTCAAAATTTCCATAATTAATGATCATCTTAATTTTTTTTTTTTTTTTAATTCTTCCAAGTTTTTCAGTGTAGCGTATACTCAATTCCAATGTAGACCCATACATTTTAATAAGCTTATGAGGCGAAAACACACTCTAATGGAATAAATTTTCCAGATTGTAGATGATGAAATAAGACTATTGCGTAAATCGCTATAACGCATATCATCTTTCATAAGGTATTTCTAGGCAAAACTTGTAAAAGTCATTGATAAAATTAAGGTATTCACAACGCTTTTTGCTTTTTAATATGGCTCAGACAAGAAAGAGCCTTAACAGTTTAATTTTGTATTGGTACCATACTCAATAGCCGGAAAACCAATAATAAAATATCATCTAGATAACTGGATGATATGAAGCCTCCGAATCAATGAGATTCATGACCGGCCTCATGACTCGCGAAGCGAGAGAACTAGTCGCAATTCCAGATGGGGGTAGGAATTGGAAATAATACCACCCATGCCAAAACAACGGAAGTTTTCATGCTCCACATTTACCGGGGCAGGAAATATAGGACTTTGAAGACATTTCCATCCGTGAATGTGTTACAAAGTATTAGTTTTGGAAGGGTTTTCATGTCCTTCAATTGAAGTTATGAGCTCTCATAAATTTGTTCAACCTTTTAATGTGAAAAATTAATCATTGCTGATCATGTGGTTCACCAACAAAAAGTTACACTGAGACGAGGTGATCCTGATAGGATTCTGATAGTAATACAGAGGTTTTAACTACCTCTATGATCACATACCTGTTTATCCGCCCCTCAGGACTGTCCCTTTCAGTTCAGAGATTTGAAATTCTGGAGGAATTACCGATTGGTAAGGGCCAGAATTGAAGAGGCTTTTATGACTCTTCAGTCTCTCTAAAATAAAACTATTAGAACAGTTTAATTTCCATTGGGAAGGAAATGTTCAAGAATGGCTGCAGAGATTTTTGCCATTACATCTTGCTCTCTTGAAGTAAGATAACTCTGGAGACGCTGACGTCGATCGAGAATCATTGGGACTATTGAGGAAATGCCTCCGGTTGGACCTGTTGTCCAACCTGAGGCATCCAAGGTTTTTGAACCGTTTGTTTTAACTCTACGTCTCAAAACAAGCTCCTTTGAATCCAATGAATTTAGATTCTCCTGTAAAGGTGGATAAATCTCCAAACCTTGACACAATTTTGAGGATTTATTTTAATCTTCTCAAGCTTCCCGAAAAATGTGAAACCATACAAAAATTAAACTGGAACTGTAGCCTCAAGGGCAGTAAAAATTAATTATTTTTCTCGAACCACACAACTTCTGGAAGAGGACTAGATTGTCTAGTTTCTCTTCCTAGAGCAGACTTCGAAGAGTTGCCCCCAATGCTACGAGGGCAAAACCTGCGTCTTTTGAGATTGATTAAAAATTCTTTATCTCTATGGATCAATGGTTCGGTGGAGATAAAAGCAATCTCTGAATTCAGATTTGGTGGATATTTCCATAAATCTGTGTAATTTGTGCATCAACAAATTCAAGACCAGCCAGAAACTCCAACGAGCTTCCAGATCACTCTGAAAGGAGATCTCGGCATCATGAGGCTTCGATGACCCAGGAACTCCTATATTCCTGAATCGAGTTCAGGTGGAATATTATTTTGCAGGTTTGAGGCCGTGAATGATGCGTCAGGTGCAGACGCAACAATTGCATTTGTAATTGAAGGCTTAGAGCCTTATTTTAATGCGTCAGGCGCAGATGCACCTATCATAATAGTAGTAGAAGGCTTGGAGCCTTGGATCAATGCGTCAAGCGCAGATTTAACTATTGAAATAGTAGAACAAGGCTTGGAGCCTTGGATCAATGCGTCAAGCGCAGATTTAACTATTGAAATAGTAGAACAAGGCTTGGAGCCTTGGATCAATGCGTCAAGCGCAGATTTAACTATTGAAATAGTAGAACAAGGCTTGGAGCCTTGGATCAATGCGTCAAGCGCAGATTTAACTATTGAAATAGTAGAACAAGGCTTGGAGCCTTGGATCAATGCGTCAAGCGCAGATTTAACTATTGAAATAGTAGAACAAGGCTTGGAGCCTTGGATCAATGCGTCAAGCGCAGATTTAACTATTGAAATAGTAGAACAAGGCTTGGAGCCTTGGATCAATGCGTCAAGCGCAGATTTAACTATTGAAATAGTAGAACAAGGCTTGGAGCCTTGGATCAATGCGTCAAGCGCAGATTTAACTATTGAAATAGTAGCACAAGGCTTGGAACCTTGGGTCAATGTGTCAAGCGCAGATTCAACTATTGAAATAGTGGAACAAGGCTTGGAGCCTAAGGTGAATGCGTCAGGCGCAGATGTGTCTAGCACAACAGGATCTGAGCTGCTGCTCGCACTGTCCTGGATGTCAGGAATGAAGATCCATCTGACATATTTATAACAATTTCATTTTTAATTTCCTTGTTCTCGATTTTGTCTCTAGGACCAGGAGAACCAGGTAAAATGAGGTTAGGCTGAGTTGTTCGACAAAGAATAAACTCGGCCTAAAAAAGCCTAAAAAAGCCTTTGACGTCGATTGGTTTTGTCTCTAAGATCTGACCCGAGCGTCTAAAAAGGCTGAGAGACATGTAACATCGCTTACCTTTATTTCCAATCGATTATTTATCCAGGGAAAAGTCGGTAAGACAATGCATGTAATATTTGCAATTTCACTATAGATGTCTAGATATTCCACACAATTTATGTGTTTCCTCTTCTTACAATCATCCATGACTTTGGAAAAACTGTGTAAAAACGGAGAAAAATAGATTATTACAATAAAACAAACTGGAAACTCTGAAAAGCGTGCGTTCCACACGCGCACACACGAAAACAATGATAAGATGGCGAGCCCTCAACGCCGAGGTGCCACAGCCAACTTTTTCTATGGTCTCTGAAGGCGTGTGGCTCCATCTAGCCGCAGGCGGACTACTACAAGTTATTAAAATCTCGAAGACGAGGCTCGAATATAATTATGCCAGACTGCCGGACGCGTAGCCATGTCCACATTTTAAAAACGTTTTTGGCATTCCTGACTGCACGTTATACGACAGGCCCACGTGTGATTGAAAATGTGCGAAGCAGGCTACATTGAAGGTGAAAATTTTTGGAAAGTATTGAGGTGTGAAACTGGGATGCATTTACCCATGTATGTGCAAAAAAATTTTGCATTTCATTCGTTGGATGATCCAGCGGCTTTCGGGGAACTCAGCAAAGAGGCGATAACCAATAATAATAACCTATTCGTACCTCCCCGATGTCATGTTAAATTCGTATGCGAACAAGGCTCAGTTAGGGAATTTTTGAGGGTTTAAAGGTCAAACAATCTTATAAGCAGACTTCCTTCGAGGGCAAACAGTTTGCTCATGACCCAAAATTATTTCGGCATTCCTAGATTCGCCCATATGAAAGCTTCCGCTGGCGAATCTTTCGCCAGTTTCAGCATCATCATTATGGTTTCACAGTCCTTAGGGGTTGTTCAAGTATTACTTAAGCAAATTTTTGAACAATTTTGACCCGTTCCTCACCCTATGTTAGCACATTACCTATATTGATAACACATACTGTCAGAAATCCTGAACTCCCCCCTGCCCCTAACTATGCTTACTATGCTTACATAATACTTGAATGTCCCCATATTCGCTACATGAGATTCACCGATGAAAGATTGTTTGACTCTTTTGAATACTCCACTCGCGTATCCCATTTGACCCTTAGGAGGTTACAGCCCTGATAGATCAGACCCAGGATTGACTATGGGTTTACAGAAAAGCCCGGAGAAACAAGAGAGAAACTCTGGAAAATTTCCATGAACCCAGAGGTAACCCAGACTCACCTCTGGGCTTGATTCATCAGAAGGCTGATTATTTTTTTTAACTGATGATCGAATCGCCAGCGAAAGATTATCGATATTTTAAAAAATCAAAGCGAATCAATCTTCAAGCGGTAATGATAAAGATAAATGTGCTTTGATTTTGAAAAATCTCGTCACTTTTACAGAAAAGCCAACCCCTCGTCTACCCCTCGTAGAGTAAGTCCCTCGTTGCAACTTGGTCGCAATTGACAATATCCTATTTCATCATCCGATCCTATTTTGCTCAGTTGCCATCAGGTAATTGCGCAGATGAGTGAAATCAATAATTTGAAATCATTTGAAATCAGGTGAAATCACGTGAAATCGGAAATCATTGTCACGATATTCAGTAATGAATAACCCCTCGGATTTTTCTCTTATTCTTCAATAAATCACTGTTCATTGGTATCTATAACTTTCCTTATTAATTAAAATAATAACTGCAATCGTGTTTCACTCTTGATGGACTCTTGGGACTGTTCAAATGATTAAAATGTAATAGCTCACGACATCTGAACGAGCATAGAAACAAAAACGAGCACAGGTACATTTACCTTACTACGAAATATTCAAAAGCTAGGAGGAAATATCCGAAATATAAAACTGTCGCGTAGCCTGAAATACTGCGCTCTGATTGGTCGAAATCCAATTGGGAAAAATAATCAGTTGAATGCCGTGTTGACTATATAAAATAACAATCGAATCGTGGAATTCTATTGTCTGAAATTTGGATGGAAAAAAATCTCACCAGAATTTTCCTCATGTTTACCGATTTTTATTCAATAATTTAGTTGAAGATAGCCATTGCCCCTGCTTTTCTTATTAAACTGGGATCGTTTTATGCACTGATAGAAGGATTCGGTTGATATTACACAGGCTCGGTAACTGTTACCTAATGTCGCAGTAAAATAAGAACAACTGAATGGCCCGTAGATAGTTACCGAACGGCTCAGTTGAGAGGTTAAGGTTGAGCCAACTGGAGGATTTGGTAATAGTTACCGAATCGCTAGTTGGTGTAACTTCTCTGTTGTTTATTATTAAACATTGATTGTCATGTGAAAATTTGAAAATACGGGCCGTCTAGATGTGGAAATGCAGTGAAAATGTACTGAAAATGGTTATACTTCCAGAAAAAACGACGTTACACAGAGGAGAATGTATTTTAGGATTTGATAATTATCCAAAACATAACCACAAAAGGGACACAATCCGCCGCCGATGAATTCTATGAAAAGTATTTTATATGAATATTTATTACAATTTTATTTTAACGAGGTAAGTCAATTAATTATTCACCAGGTTGGATTTGTGATAAGCATATCAGAAACCAGGGGAGTTGGAGTAATATCCATAAGAACTTTTTTTGTAAAACTTTTTTTTCAATTTCACTACAGAAATTTCCGTTTATAAACAATCTTCTTCCAATTAAAAGTGTTATTGTTTTACTCACACCCTACAATTAATCGCTTATATTATTTTAATAAAGTAAATACGTTTTTGTTTATATATTCTCTGAAGATTTCAACGTGAGGAAAAGCCTGAGCTAGAGGGCGCGTTGAACTAACCTCGATTCGGTAACTATTACCAAACGCCCAGTTGTATTAAACGGTTCCCGGTTTGCGTCAAGCGAAAAATTTATCATAATCAAATGGTGTTAAAATCAACCAGCAGTTGAGTGTACCGCGATTAGTCCTAGTTATCAATGAATGTCCAGTTATGTGAACCTAATCGAAAAAAAACCTTCAACCGAATCCGTCAGGTAGATACAAGCAAAGCCTTCTATCAGTGTGACGTGATTTTCTCAAATTTCAGCTGAATTGTAACATGTTGAAAATTTCCACATGAGTGATAGAAAATATCAAACAAAAAAAAATAGAATTACATCCAAAATTATGAAGGAAATTCCATTTTATTAACTACGCAAGCATCTCAAAAACTGACGACTGTAGCGAAAAATGGCAAAACATCTCTTTAATAGTCCATCAAATTTTCGACGAGGGATGTTGTATGACAAAATCATGAAATGAGTTTTTCTTTCTAATGAGAATGAGGTACGGAACAGGATTGAAGTAGGAAGAATAGTATGAGGGTTAAAAAGGAAATACAGACATGTACTTTTTTATTAGTGGACATGGAAAAAAGAAAAAGAAAAATAGGGGAGCAAAATAGTAGTGACCTTTCCCGAGGCAGTATCGAGAGCTCGAGCTCCCCCGGAAGTCGAGAATGAAACTTTTGTCACATACACAGGGCGAAGTTGTGTGCACACGCTCGATGGTTTCCACTGTGCAGAAGTACTAGGTGCATTTCATAGCCGTAGGGGTGGCATTACACATTGGGGGATAAAAATGTGGTACATGGGAAAGCGAGAAATGTCGCCCAGTCAACGGAGTCGAATGGAAAAAAGTTTTTCTGTTTCAGTTTTTTTCTTTTTTTTTCTGTTTTGAACAATGTACCTGGGGGTTCCGAGAATATTTTATAGTTCGGATTTAAAAATTATATGGTAAAATGTATAGAACTGAAGCTTTATGGCCTTCAACATTGCTGCCCGCGTACAAAAGCAGATGTTTCTTCATATAATTCAGCTTTCATGGCGCATAAATCGCTTTATAATGGGTTTCAAGAATATTTTTCGTGTAGCGTTGAAGGATTATACTTTACAATCGTGTAAATTTTGGATTCCAAGACTTCTCCTGCAAAGATCTTGAAGTGATCCAAAGTGAAGCCCGAGTAGAAATTTCTGGATCTGGTAAGATTCTGAACAGAGTATCTGGATCTAATATGGCAGAGTGAAATCTGATCCTGTACTCATCAGTCAAATGTCAACTGGATCCGTATCAGATCCAGTAGCAATCAGAAATATCGAATCCTAGGATTTTAATCAGGGTTGCATCCAAACAAACGTTACATTTCTAATAGAAAACTGATTGAATGCAATTTTTACTGATCCACGGAAAAAAATATCCTCGAATGGTATATCATATTCTGGAATCAGGAATATGTGGAATTCTGGAATAATATTCCGTGCACTTACCCTAGTAGAAATCAAATGTCCCAACGCCGTCGCCGGGAATTTCCATGGGCTACTCTCGTATAACATACGTGTGGTTAATGGCAGAACATCCCCGCTAGCGGGCCCAATATACGAGACCAAATGTCCGGGCGAGCGCGCCCACCGAATGTCGCCCTGCCGGTCAGAATTTCTACTAGGAAATGCGAAATCCTTGCATTGAAATATTTCACGTTGCATTTATAAGAGCATGGCATGTACTGACGACGCGCCATCCGAATTTACATGAGATCGGACAGTAATCATGAGGAATACTCAGGGAAGTATTTTCATACGCACAGAAAAACCTAAACGTAAATTACGTTCTAGAGTCATCTTTTATGCTTTCTGAAGCAAAAAGTAATTTACGTTTAAGTTTTGCTGTGTACATGCACGTTCTTTCTCCGCGGATTCGCCCTTTCGGCTGGCAATTGGGGGTTTTGCGAATTATTAGTGTGGGTTCGAAGGGGCAATTAGTCGTATTTTGGCACATTCTTTCTCGATTTTTGAATTATTATTGCCATCAACAACCTCCTGAATAGTTTGAAATTACAAAGAGACCATTGAGATCCTCACTGTGATGACTGCTCCGAGTCACTACACGATGTGGCGGTTTGGCAGACTACATTTGCACTTCATCACAATATAATTGTGTTACTTTTTTCCTTTCCTTTCCCGTCTTTTCTTCAAGTCACCAATTTGAGGTACACTATGATCCAGAGAATAATTTATCCCAATATCGACTGAGAATCGATGTGAGAATAATATATATTGTGAATTCCGGGATATTATTCCGGAATACAGATATTCCTGATTACGGAATATTATGTACCCGCTTCGAGGATACTTTTTTTTCGGTGTCCATCTTTTATTCCAACCTGATTTGAGTTTCCACTCAGGCGAATTTCTTTTCTCAACATTCAATCTCTGCCATGTACTGACGAACAGAGTCAAGTGTTCTTCCCCATTTCCACCATTTAACGAATTACCTTGGGTCTGATAAGAACGAATGTCCCACCGGTCCTCCAAACCCTGGGAAAATTCCCAAAGAAGCTCCACTCAAATCCCTCCATCCTCTCAAGTGTCAAAGAATTCTGTCCCTATCGGAGACCTTCCAACATCGCTGTAACTAATCCCCCCCCCCCTCCCCCCAAAAAAAAAAACTTCATCCGTCCCCCATCTCTCCAGAATGGAAATCTCCTCGGTCTACTCAACAGTCACGCGACCAACTGCTTCCAAACGTGAGGGAAATTCCAGTTTCCCATGGAAAATTCTATTCATAATATATTTCAGTACCTCTGGAAGAATGGGCCAAAGTTGACTGAGGATGGCCCATATTAGGTCACTGTTGAGCCATTTGAAAAAAGAAACAGGTAAATTCAAGGAAAAATTGAAAATTCATGTCATTTTTCTTCTGAATATTCATGTTTCATTGAAAATTCAGTCAAGTTGTGAAATTTCCACCTCACTCCCACTGAAAACTCATTAATTTCCTTGAATTCAATGAGCAATCGCCGAGGATGGCCCAACAGTGACCTAATATGGGCCATCCTCGGCCATTGCTCATCTCCTAAGGAAACTATTCCAGCGAAATATATCATCTTATAGCATTCTTAATAATCTCATAAAGTTATGAAATGGAAATTATGGGTAACCAGACTTAGTAGACAATCCACCGCCTGCACCGAAATTTTTGTCGCGCGCTACAGCATTTTTTCGGATTTGCCACAGAAAAATCCTATATTCCGCAGCAAAATATCTAGTACTGGCGCGTAAATATTTCCGGGTCCGTTGAAATTAACCCACTTTGCTACGCTCCACAGGTAATATTTCATGTGATTTTTTTCTCCATGCACGCTATCTCACATTGCCGTAGCGTGTTGTTTTTCTTCAATTCCCAATGACTGACTAACTGGAAACATAAAAAAAAGTATTTTTTAATTAATGTGTCATAAAAATTATAGTACACTGTTAGAAATTTTTTGAAATTTCATACAAGATATTATAGTAAATCTCATGAGAGTGACATTTCAAGTTTTAAGTAGAATTCACGGAAATTCATGAGTTTTCAGTGAGAGTGAGATGGAAGTTTCCTAACTTGATTGAATTTTCAGTGGAACATGCATTTTTAGAAATAAAATAATATGAATTTTCACAGAATAATTGATCAGAAAATCAATGGAATATTTCATTTTTCAATACTAAAATTTCCTGAAAGTTCAGTGGGACTTGAACAACATAAAAATTTCCGGAATTTGGCACGGAAAATACCGACGAAAATTTTTAACAGTGTACACAATATTCCCTCGATAAGAATAATTTTTACTCATCGTAGTAGAGTGTTTCAACTTTAAATTTCCCTGGTTTTCCACCGTCTCTTCATAGAAATTCTCAAAAATATAAAAAAAATCAATTACATCATCTCGCTCCCCGTTACCATTCATCCAAGTTCAATTAAACTTAGTACTTCCCACAATTAAATATTTCAACTTCCCCATCCTTTCATTCTCCACCATCTTTGATTCAATAAAATCGATTCGAATAAATGTAAAATTTATCTATTCCTCGAAAGCCTTCTCCCCTTTTTACAGATGAATACGAATTGAATAGCAAGCGGTAACACAAATGTAAGGGCCTCCTATACTCCAGCAGAATTAATTGCAATTAGAAGGGCTCATGGTAAAGGTACCGAAGAGTGTAATTACGCGTTTCCTACGGGTATGCGATAATACAATCGATAAAGTACAGGAGAGGGGTGTTCAAGCAGAACCTGCCGCAGTGTAAAAGAGAGATGGAATTATACGGTGTAGTGCAGAAATACGGGAGGGGGTGCGAGAGTTGGATATACAGCATGTAATGTGCAAGAGGGTTATATCGAAACTAAGGTATTGAATGCGCCAGAGATACGGATAATCATTAGAGGTAGAGGCTTGCTGGAGAAGCCATCGTAATGCACGCATCCAAATTGATCAGCCATATTCTCTTCACCGAGAGCAGTGGGTCTCTGATCTTTCGCTGCGCCTTTATCCAACGTACCTTGCATTGCTCTCACTCCCGCGCAATAGCACTACAGAGTCAATCGCTAATTAATGGAGTACTAATTAAGCTCAGCATCACTACTGTAATTCCGCAGTTGCAGGAGAGATTTTATGAGGTGGGAGGAAGGTTGGGTTCGTGGAAAGATTGATTTTATACTGGACAGGGGAATTGAGGCGTTGGGCAGGTGAATTTTGCGTTCCATATATACGGAGAACATTATTTGGTGAATTTCACCAACTGGTTGTTAAAATTCACCAATTAGTTGTTGAAATTCATCAATTAGTTGTTGAAAAAATGAGTTACCAACAAGTTATTGCATTTCAAAAAATATTTGGTGAAATTTAAAAACTAACTAATTAAAATTGAGGAAATATTTTTCAATTTCATTCGATACCCATGTGTTAAATTTTCGATAAATATTCATCAATTTTTTTGATGAATCAAATTTAACAACAAATTGTAAATTATTGCGAAACCAACTTTATTGTTTCCAAATGTATATATGTCCTTACCATCTACTTTTGTAATCAAAATTGATTGAATTGGAGGTTGAAGCTGGTTGCTTTTTGAAGATAACACTGTTAAAAATTTTTGGCTGAAACTTCCTGTCAACTCGTTGAAATTTTTTTTCTCATTGAAATTTCACGTAATTTCATTATTAAGAATTTGAAATTAATTAATTAGTTGTTAAATTTTACCAACTGGTTGTTGAAATTCAATGACTGGTTAATAATTCAATTTTTCAACAACTAGTTGAGGAAATTCACCAAATAATTTTCTCCGTGTAAGCTACATGAAATATTGTGCCTTATCAGTTCGCTGCAAAACTTGTGTTCGAATATCAGACATTTTTGAAACATTTCCGGGGCAGTTCTTGAGACATTTTTTTGACATTAGAACGTGTCTGAATTAATCCAAGTATCTTCATATTTAATACCTTTATTTTGTCCTCCGATGTCTGAAAATTTGTTGAATTTTTTAAAAAAATTTGGAAAAAACTTTGGCTGCCGATTGGGGGAGTGAAAGGCATTCATTACATCATAGACCAAAAAATGCATTGATTTTACATGAGGGCGGTTAGGGAACATACGCATTTATTTTTTTGTAGCGGAGCTATACTTTTATATTTATTTCACACCATTTCAATGTATTGTTTTCGAGCTCGGCTTAGCAACCGAATTTCGTACCGTGACACGTGTCGCCGATATATCGCTGTCCTTGTCACGAGACATCCTCGCGACGATTCGTAATAATTCGGACATCCTCGATCGGATGATCTAATACCCTTGTCGCGGGAGTTCACTCTCGTTCCAGCTCTCATGGTGTAAACCAAAGTTATTTTCGCTGTGAATAAATTCAATTCGATATATACGCTAATTCTGAGTGTTTTACATTACAAAACCCTTCATTCCTTCACCGAATCCCACATTTTTATTCTTTTATCTGAATTTAGAAGTTGTAACAATCTCGAAAATAATTATTATAACCCTCCATGTTGCATTTTTCAATAAGAAATCGTTAGTTGAAAAGTGCACTGTTTAAAGGCCTCAAGCAATCGCTGACGTCACAGCAGGGAAACGGGCGAGAGACATGGCAACTTTCCTGCTGTGACGTATCGGTCTCGGCAGTATACACTGTTAGAAATTTTTCGAAATTTCATGGAAAATATGGTAGTAATTCTCATGAATGTGGCATTGAAGCTAATTTAGGGGAAAAATGGTTGTGAAATTTCAAATTTTTGGTAGAATTCAAGGAAATTAATAAGTTTTCAGTGGAAGTGAGATGGAAATTTCACAACTTGACTGAATTTTCAATGAAACATGAATATTCAGAAGAAAAATGACATGAATTTTCAATTTTTCCCTAAATTCACCTGTTTTTTTTTTTCAAATTTTCACGGTACAATTGACCTGAAAAATCAAGTATTTTATTGATTTTCAGATCATTTAAACAGAAAATCAATGCAATATTTGATTGTTCAATGAAAAGATTTCTTGAAATTTTAGTGGAAACTAAACACAGCAAAAAATTCCGGGATTTGACATGGAAAATTCAGACGTAAAGTTTCAACAGTGTATGTTTGAGCGCTCAACTTTGAATTCATTATAAATAAAGCAGCAACATTAATAAGTCATGCATAAATCAAATTTTTGTATGGAATATTATGTTTACGCCCCATAAAACGATTTGAGAGGGAAATTTTTACCAACTTGAAAAAAATGTATGTTCCCTAATGTCAGTTGTATAAAATTTTCGACAGATATATTGGAAGTTTCCCGCGTTACATTCATAAAATCCTCTGCGTCACCATTCAACAACAACTATTGAATTCGCTTTAAAAGGCAAATCAAAAACGCTTTTGTATTTTTTATATTCCCTCTGCCTGTTTGTTCCTTTTATCTCTGAAGTGAGAAACACTTTAGTTGCGTTTACGTCAACAGCTCCGGGTACTTTGCTGTTTTCCCCAGACCCAAAATACACAAAAAGCTGTGCTGTTGATATTCTCACAGTGTAGTGAACATTAAGTCTCATTAAAGTATGAAGGGAAAAATCTGGGGTTTATGTCACCTCTTTTCTCCAGATGAAACATCAGGGGATCTAGTTACTGCTGACTGTGTTTTCGCTCCACTTGTAAGTTACAAGCTGCTTTATTTCTGGACTGTTTTCCCGAATTTCCGAGGTGATGAGAGGTGGAACAGCAGCATCTGTAGTATTTGTGGGAAGCTTTTAATACTGATGGACTTTCTTTTTATTGGAATCATTCATAAAATAATTGAAAACATTGAAATCAGTAGCGAAGTGGTAAAACGGTTTAAGTCGACTTATCTCCCAGTTGAGTTTTTGAGGAATGTTTTGGACTTTAAGGGAGATAACGAAATTTTCTTCATTACATTTGTTGTAGCTCTCAATCGGCTATACAAAAAAGGTTATGACAAAAATTTTACTTTTACCCTTAGATTCCGAGATATTCATTGAAAACTGGTCAATAGTCAAAATTGACTTGTACCTTTTTACCACTTCGCTACAGAAATGAATTGGTTAAAAAATAAGGGAAAGAATAGGAGTGTGGGAAAATGATATAACCTCCTGATCTAGTTGATCACATTACTAAAAATTTGATTATTTAATAAATCAGGAGAAGTACACAGTTCGATTTTTTCCATGAATTCTCCGTCTCAATTCTCAAAAATTCCCAATGAATTGCATTTTTACTAAAACTTCAGATATTCTCTTAATTGTAAGATCATAGATTGCGTAAATAAATTCCGTCAATTTCGTAAATTTGAGTTCAATTATTGAGACAATTCAGGGGAATCTACATTGAGAGAAAAAGCAACATAATATCAGAAATAAAATTTCTTGTGTGAAGAACATTGCATGCATATTCGATCAATTCATGATAGACAAGAAAAGGGTGCGCTTCGAGCTAAAGGAGTATGGTATTGAATGAAAAATAGTATATTTCGATACGAGTGAGACGGAATCTTCACGAGTGTGAAGTTGGCGGTCCGAGGCGTTGCCGAGGGCTACCAATCACACGAGCTGAAAATTCCATCTCACATGTGTCAAACAATATTTTTTGACAGTGATGTTACGTTCAGCGAGTGGCCGAACTGTGCCTTTTTCATTTAACGATCGCGCGCTTCAACGCGCGTGTTAAAGACAACGAAAACCGAAAGCCGAACGAAGTCGAACACGTGCGGGCGGATCCGAATGTTTGACCAATGAAATTCGAGGAATGAGCGTTATGCTACAGCTTACGGCGTATGTTCTTTCTAGAATAGGACGAGTAAACGAAATAGTAAACATTTCGGCACTAGGCCGTGAGGAACTTTTCTAGTGAATATGAGGTTACAGGACGAGCCGAAGGCGAGTTCTGTCATCATATGAGGTAGAAAAGTGCCCACGGCCATGTGTCGAATAATATTTTCTGTCATTAGACCCGAAAATCGCGATTTAACCGAGCGAAGCGAGCCTTCAGTGACGAAAATGCACTTTTCGGCATGAGGTGAACGTAGCAGCAGTATCGAAATAGTACATTACATGCCCGAGCCGTGGAAAACAGATCATCGTCCCCCACATGCAAGATTGCCTTCCGAGCCGAAGGCGAGGATGGCAAGCACATGGGGGAGGGTGGTATGTTTTCCATGGCGAGGTGTGTATATTAATTTTCGTGTCACGGGACCTGAAAAACCCCATTTTGGTAGCGCTGCGCACCCCATTTCCCGTGACACCAAAATGCTATTTTTTCTCGTAATGCGATAATATTCCTGAAAAGACAACGGAAGTTTGTATGAAGGAGAAAAGGTTATCAATTTCCTTAAAATTCATTGCGATTGAGAATCAGCGACGGTTATATTTTTAAAATACCTGGAGGATTTCTCCTGTTAAGTTGTGTATCTGTTCAATATGAAAGTGTCTGATCCAGGATTCAATGAATCGGAGTATTCACTCTCTTTTGGTATTCTTAGTCATTCTCTCATCTTCTCTTACACGAGCAGAACATTTCTTTGTGATACCTGCCTCAAAACTGCACTTTTCGAAACGGTTTAGTGTGCGTAAAGCGGTTGTTTTTCGCACGCTCGTGCACAAAAATAACCACATTACCCCCACTGCCGTTCCGAACAGAGAACTCGGAAGGTACCACAAAAAATAGGATGTGTTACACGTGCGTGTGAAGAAGTGGAACTTTACGCACTAGTAACACAATGTACTATTTGAAAATTTCCACTTAAACCACATAATTATGGAAATAATCTTATAATTAACTTGACCGTTTACTACTTTTCTATTTGAGGATTGAAAATTTGAGCAAAATTTGAGGATTGAAAAATTGAGGATTTTGGGATAACATAGAAAGCCAATGCATTGCATGTAATTGAAAATCCTTGGAAGTTTTTCTCTCTTTCGTCTTATACAGTTAGCAATATTTCTTGAACCTCTTCATTACGAAGATAACTGCAACTTCCTTCTTTGATTTGTTTTCCCCTAGTGAAATAATCCCTCACTGTTTTGAGTAATTTCAAAGTCCTGAAGCATCGAAATAAAAATTCACCAATGAAACTCCCCTTAATTTAATAAGTAAAAACAGATGCTGACTTGAAACCCCGGAAATACCCTAAAACTTTATAATTCCATAACAAAACTTTCCTCCCGAAAATTCGGTACATGCATCATCTATTATCCCAGTCTCGGTGAACCCTAAAAGCCACACACCCTCCCCACCCCCTCAGTGAATATATTTCATAGCAGTTTATTCCCCTTCAATAACCCTAATTTACGCTAAAGAAACAGACGTCGTGTCAACATTTGATAATGAAAAAAAGAAGAGAGGTAACATTGCACGGTACATAAATCAAATTTCATCTGAGGGATTATATATACAGGGTGCATATATTATTGTTTCAGCACTTCGCAAATTATGTCCACGTGCTCGTAATGCATGATCGTTAATAGGGATTACACGACATTTCCATTTATTTACCGCGCACATACTCTTGATCACTAATAAAACGATCGATTATACTGGAACTCTCATTGGTCATTATGGATGTAAAATCAATTCATGAAAGTTTTGTTTTTGCGAAAGGTGGTGGGGTAGGATTAAATTTCGATAATATGGCCTCTCAATCATGGGTTTAGCAGATATGTATTCACGAACATTGGAAAAATAACAGAATTTCCAATGTTCTGCTACCAAGTTCCCAATTTATGAAGAGGAGTAATTGACTTTTATTAAAAATTTTAAAAAATTGAGTGGAATTTGGAATGACTAGAGACAAAGACCCAGAGTGAAGAGAAAAGATTTCTACAATCAATAAAATGCCTGCCAAAAGTTTGTCCACACTGTTAGAAATGTTTTTAAATTTCATGGAAAATATTATAGTAAATCTCATGAGAGTGACATTGAATCGGATTTAGGGAAAAAATGGTTATGAGATTTCAAGGTTTAAGTAGAATTCATGAAAATTCACGAGTTTTCAGTGGAACTGAAATGAAAATTTCACAACTTGATTGAATTTTCAGTGGAACATGAATATTCAGAAACAAAATGACATGAATTTTCCATTTTTCCCTGAATTTTCCTGATTTTTCTGAATTTTCACTGAATAATTGAACTGAAAAATCAAGTATTTTATTGATTTCCAGATCACTTAAACAAAAAATCAATGAAATATTTGATTTTTCAATGACAAGATTTCCTGAAATTTCAGTGGAACTTGAACACGATAAAAATTTCCGCAATTTGGCACGGAAAATTCATACGACAATTTCCTCAATTCTGCTTTTGACCAATCAGAGTGCAGTATTCGGGGTCACGTGACGCGTTTCACAGTGAGAATTTCCCCGGCTGCAGGGAAATTGTCAGACTGATAATTTCCATGTAGCTTGTCAATTGTTTTTTACGAATTTGACAGATATTCCTCACATTTTGGTGAAATGTGTCCCGTAACTCCGAACACTGCACCCTGATCGGCCAAAATCAGAATTGAAGAAATTGTCCTCCGAATACCCCTCGACCTTCAAAATTCATCGAATACTTCCCCCAAGTTTTCCTGCATATCAACGATCAGCATCAGTTTTGCAGTAAAATCCCTCTCGTTGCTATGCAACAAAACATTCGGGAACTATTCGTAAATTTTGAAGGTTTTGGGGTATTACAGCTGATTAATTTTCGCACTCAGATTTCAGCCAATCAGAGCGCACTATTTGGGGCTGTCAAACAGTTTTATTTTGGAAATTTTAAAAAAATTTCCGACGGAAATTCACTAGTAGCTTTTCAAATGTTTCTCATGTTTCAACGCACTTCACGTTTAATATTCTGTGTGACAGATAAATAAAAAAGTGGCTTGTAAATGTATGACTGTGTAAATGTATCCAGATACTGTTCACTGCACTCTGCTTGGCCGAAATCCGAATGGAAAAATAATCTGTCAAATACCACTCGTGCTTCAAAATTAATTGGATATTTTCCTCAAGCTTCCCTGCCTAGGAACGAGTGTGTCAAATATTGCAGAAAAATTTAAACCTGCAAAATTTGACACAATCGTTCCTAGGCAACGAAGCTATCGGAAAATATCCGATAATTTTGAAGCACTAGTGGTATTACTACTAAAAATTTTTAACAGTGCTTGACAGTTTTTTCATGTGTGAAGATGGCAGCAAATTGAAAAATTCTTCTATCAGTAATGAATAATTTTCGAAATAACTCGTTTGAGTTTGGTACAATCAATAGTTATTACGATATTCGGTCATTGACTGTGATAAATTCGCTCGTTTACATCAAATTCGAATTAATTATTTTACACAGTATTCATTCTTTTCTGATGAATCCTCTAAGCTTCAATCCATCAAGATAAAGGTTGTGGTAGGGGTACATTTCCGGGCTGTTGGGATGGGGTTTTGCAGTCGTGGGGAATTGACGTCGGAACCGAAGGCGAGGGCTGGCCACCTAAAAATCTTGAAACAAATTTAGCATTTCATGGAGAGAATATACAATTTGAAATTACAATGTGAACATAGTAATCAAGGACCATTCCGAAACAACTTTCAAATTTGATTCATCTAAACTGATTTTTTACTCGCACCAAATGAAATTTTGCATTTATCGTATCATTTACTGTTTACTGTACCGACTCGCAATTTTTACTATGTTCAACAGCAAAATGTTGAATGGGAAATGGTGTTCTCATCTATTACTATGTTCCCATAGTAAAAAATAATGGCAATGGCTATTCGTACTCCTGCGTGAATCACTCCGGTACACTCCGTACACTCCATGGGGTTTTCTGAGTGATTCACGCAGGCACGGAATAGTTCATTGGGCATGTAGATAGTGCAGTGAGTGAGACCCGCAGGGAACCAAGTAATGTAGTTTGAGTGATTCACGCAGAAGTGAGTGGAGTGGTTCACGCAGAATATTTTCTGTTCGGAGTGATTCACGCAGGAGTGAGTGGAGTGGTTCACGCAGAATATTTTCTGTTCGGAGTGATTCACGTAAGAGTGAGTGGAGTGACTCACGCAGAAAATTTTCTCTTCAGAGTGATTCACGCAAGAAGGAGTGGAGGGATTCATGCAGTATTTGCATAGATGTGAGTGAGTCACGCAGAATATTTGTGGAGTGGTTCACGCAGAAAATTTTCTCTTCGGAGTGACTCACGCAAGAGGGGAGTGGTTCACGCAGCACTTGCATAGATGCGAGTGATTCAGGCAAATAGTTACTAATAAAGGATTTCGGAAGAAGAAAAAGAAAAAAAACAGAATTTGGTGGGTTTCGAACCGGCATCCACCGCATGTCAGTTAGAAAGCATAACTACGCGCCAAACTTTCATTTGTGATTCATATTTTGGAAACCGGCATATATTCGTTTAGGCCATTTGATCCCTGTGGCTTGACTCATCCGTTGGAATCTACCAGATTATCCTTTATGAGTTTTACGATCATTTTTTATAATTTATACTGATAGTTTTCTATAATGTATAAATTATTTTACCTGAAAAACAAAATAAATAGCCGAAGTTGGGCTGGCGGAGGGCCCGCCTCCCCAGCTCCTTCTTGCCGACGATCGACCGTGGCGCCATCCCTCCCATGGGATCACTATTTCAGTTTGGGGTCACCTGCCCCTGGAGAACTGAGCCTCTACTTTAGTCTATCCTCTTTGGTATATGTATAGAAATGTACACTAGCGTCGCCACGTTGATGCGTTTTCATTAGGTTTGAAATAGAAGTGTAACTTCTATTTACGCATAATTATGAAGGAATATTTCTCAAATATATGGAAAAAAATAGAAAGTCGACTTTTCGAAGTAGAACAATGAAATGATTGAAAAATCCCGATTTTCCGAGGCCATAACTTTTTCTAAATGAATTATCAAATTATAATCAATTTTTTAATCAAAGAATAATATTTCCAAAATTGTAACGAATTTGTCTGCACCTAGAATCGCATCGAAAATAAATTTTAGGTGAACCAAATTATATTTTTTGGCAGTTTGAACTATTTTATAATTCATTCCTAAGAAGAAAATGTTGAAAAGAGAAAGTTTTTATAAAATTCATGGAATTTTGTTTCGAAATGGAAGTCTTGTCTTTGTCAAATCCGAACAGGAAATATTCTGCGGGAACCAGTGCACTCACTCTTGCGTGAATCACTCCGAAGAGAAAATTTTCTGCGTGAACCACTCCCCTCACTGTTACGTGAATCACTCCTAACAGAAAATATTCTGCGTGAACCACTACACTCACTCTTGCGTGAATCAGTCCGAATAGAAAATATTCTGCGAGAATCACTCCGAATAGAGAACAATCTGCGCGAATCCCTCGCATTTATATAAGTACTGCGTGAATAACTTCACTCACCCTTGCGTGAATCACTAGGGTCATCTGTGTGACTAACGTTATTTCATCCCCTCCCCCCTGCCCCGCTAACAAGACTATCTGACTGGGTTCTGAACTCCTACGTTTCCTTGCATCCATTTGCGCGAATGCTGCGGATTGTGCATGAATCACTCAGAAGAAAAAATATTCTGCGTGAACCACTTCTAGCAGAAAATATTCTGAGTAAACCACTCCACTCACTGTTGCGTGAATCACTCCGAAGAGAAAAGTTTCTGCGGGAGCCACTCCACTCACTCTTGCGTGAATCACACGAAACAGAAAATATTCTGCCTGAATCACTCGCATCTATGCAAGTGCTAGGTGAACCACTCCCCTCTTGCGTGAATCGCTCCGAAGAGAAAATTTTCTGCGTGAGCCACTCCACTCACTCTTGCGTGAATCACTCCGAAAAAAAAAATTTCTGCGTGAGCCACTCCACTCACTCTCGCGTGAATTACTCCGAACAAAAAATATTCTGCCTGAATCACTCGCATCTATGCAAGTGCTGTGTGAACCTTGGGTTCTTTCACTCCTAAGAGAAAATTTTCTGCGTGAACCACTCCACAAATATTCTGCGTGATTCACTCACATCTATGCAAATGTTGCATAGACCTCTCCACTCACTCTTGCGTTAATCACTCCGAAGAGAAAATTATCTGCGTGAGCCACTCCACTCACTCTTGCGTGAATCACTCCGAAGAGAAAATATTCTGCGTGAACCAATCCACTTACTCCTGCATGAATCACTCAAACTACATTACCTGGTTACCTGCGGGTCTCACTCACTGCACTATCTACATGCCCGATGAACTACTCCGTGCCTTCGTGAATCACTCAGAAAATCCCATGGAGTGTACGGAGTGTACCCGGGTGATTCACGCAGGAGTGCGAATAGCCACTGATAAAAATAATTGCATATTTTTTCTGTGGGGGTTATAAATATCTCAGAAATAACTAATTTTTTTCCGTGGGGGTTATAAATATCTCAGAAATAACTAATTTCAGAAAAAAATATCAGAAGATTCGTTTTATATTCTCAACCAATTTTGGTCATCCTCTACCTTCTGGAAATATTGAGGGAATCACTTGCAGATACCCATCGATTCGATCTTTTTTTTCCACTCCAGTTGAAAATTCATAATTTAAATTGGAACGAATGTGCTATTTATTCACCACAATTTCCACGGGGTGAATATTTCATTTCATTCCAATGAAATCCGATGCATCCGACAGAAATATCTACTTTCACCACTTCTAATGGAAAGCCTGCTAAAACTAAATCCTTCCACTCAGACAAACTGACTTTATTTCACATATTCACGTCATAACTACTTATAACTGTGAATAATTTCTTTATGGATAGTAATGAATTCAATTTAATCATCAATTTGGATATATGGAGAATCCAATGAACTCCTCACGGGGCACCAACCTCCCCAGATTTTTCCAGACAAAGGAGCATGATCTGTTCAATAATTCCCCCACAATTGAAATTAATCAGATTATCCCTCGAAACTCTAACAATTAAATATTCACACTCCACAGTCTGTCTAACAATCTCCTGATGATGTGTATTAATTCTCGTACATAGCTACTACGTCCCCGGAGAAAGTCGGGGCGTATCANCAGACATATTTTCTGTACATTTCCATGAAAAAATTGCATGGATAGTTTATTATCAATTCTCCGCCTATCGATGTTGCATTCAATTTGAGAAGAAAAAAAATTACATTTGAATTTTTATTGAAATTCAGTATTTCGCGTATTGCAATAGTATATTTATAACCTAACGAGGTAAAATGAAGGAGTCGTAGGCACATGCGGAATTACAAACTGAAGAGACTCCCCATGGAAGAAAATCCGCACAGAAACGCAAGATCGCAAGATCTTCCCGCCAATTTTATTTGCTCGAGTCTGATTGGTTACGCGGTTGCGTCTCCGTATGGATTCTTGTCCATGGGCGGTCACCCTTAGGCTCCTCTATTTCACCTTCGAGCCTAGAGTGAAAATGAACAGTTAAATATAGATGCGTTGATCCTTTTCTTCTTAAGAATCTTTGACAAATTGTTCTATCTCAGTAACTATTGAATATATTGACCGAAAATTGGATATAGGAATGTTATTTGACAATCCTAACTAGTAGTCAATGTTTCAAAAGGTTTCCCTGATTTTAATCCATGTTATAGTGTTTAAGAGTGAATTCTGACCAAAAAAATTCAAAAACGGCAATATCTTGAAAAGTTTCTATAGAGGGGTATATATATTTTGATTGATGCAGATAGATGACATCAAGACGAACATTTTGAAAAAAAAAAATTGAAATCGGTTGTATAGTTTTTGAGATATTGAGCAAAATAGTTTCACATAAAAAGTTGAATATCTCCGAAACTACTGGTCCGATTTTGCTCATCCAAAATACCAAACTTTGTTATCACAAGACCTGAAATCCTACCAAGTTTGAAGTTTCTATCTCGATTATTTTTTAAGTTATGTTTACAAGCAATTTCAGCGAAAAAATGAAAAAACGAGAATAAAACCACATTGCTTGGGGTGTAATGGTCTTTTTTCGATCCATTTAGATAGATATCATCACGACGAGTATTTTGAAAAAAAAAATCGAATCGGTCGAATGGTTCAGGAGATATCGGCAAAAAACGATTTTTGAGGAATTGCTGTATCTCAGGAACCGCTCAACCGATCAAGCTGAAATTTAGCCCAGTTTTGAGTATCAATAGTACCAGAGAGCAGCCAAAATTTCAAGTTCTTTGCGCTAACCGTTCTCGACTTATGGGGGCAATTGGGGATATACGCACACACATGACCACAGACACATACATACAGACATTTTTTAAAAACATCATTTCTTCACGTTTCATGACATTTCTAGGCATTTCCACCCAAAATTAGGAAATCGAAAAAAATTACAATTACATAGCTTCCATTCGTAAGCAAAAATGAAATATCATGGACAGTTGACTACCAATTTTCAGGACATTGACACTGAATCCGATTTAGGGGGAAAAAATCGTGAAATTTCAGGTTTCACTGAAAATTCTGTAAAATTCCAAAATTTTAAGCGAAATAAAAACGAGAATTCCTTCATTTATTTGAATTTCCAATCTTATATGAATATTCAGTGTCAAATTACATTGAATTTTCAGTGAAATCTGAAAATTCATAATTTTTTTCCTCCTTAATCGCATTCAGTGTCACTGTCCTGAAAATTCAAGAATATATTTACCAGAATTTTCTAGTTTTCAATTCATGGAAAAAATGAAACGAAAATTTACAGTTCTGTTTGATTTTGTCGTTATTTCGCAAAAATTACTCTCAGGCTGGAATATTGATTTTTCATAAATAATTTAGGACACAACTCGTCATCTGAAAAAATTGCAATGTTTCTATTTAGTGAGCAGGTATTACATTTTAACTTCCTGTGCGAGAGAAATAGAGTGATTTTAGAAATTTGTCTAAATTTAGGGAAATGTTGGTTGGGACTTTGGTATGTTTTGTGTGACTGAGTATTTTAGACAAAGGCATGGTGGAGATANTGCGTGAATCACTCCGAAAAAAAAAATTTCTGCGTGAGCCACTCCACTCACTCTCGCGTGAATTACTCCGAACAAAAAAAATTCTGCCTGAATCACTCGCATCTATGCAAGTGCTGTGTGAACCTTGGGTTCTTTCACTCCTAAGAGAAAATTTTCTGCGTGAACCACTCCACAAATATTCTGCGTGATTCACTCACATCTATGCAAATGTTGCATAGACCTCTCCACTCACTCTTGCGTTAATCACTCCGAAGAGAAAATTATCTGCGTGAGCCACTCCACTCACTCTTGCGTGAATCACTCCGAAGAGAAAATATTCTGCGTGAACCAATCCACTTACTCCTGCATGAATCACTCAAACTACATTACCTGGTTACCTGCGGGTCTCACTCACTGCACTATCTACATGCCCGATGAACTACTCCGTGCCTTCGTGAATCACTCAGAAAATCCCATGGAGTGTACGGAGTGTACCCGGGTGATTCACGCAGGAGTGCGAATAGCCACTGATAAAAATAATTGCATATTTTTTCTGTGGGGGTTATAAATATCTCAGAAATAACTAATTTTTTTCCGTGGGGGTTATAAATATCTCAGAAATAACTAATTTCAGAAAAAAATATCAGAAGATTCGTTTTATATTCTCAACCAATTTTGGTCATCCTCTACCTTCTGGAAATATTGAGGGAATCACTTGCAGATACCCATCGATTCGATCTTTTTTTTCCACTCCAGTTGAAAATTCATAATTTAAATTGGAACGAATGTGCTATTTATTCACCACAATTTCCACGGGGTGAATATTTCATTTCATTCCAATGAAATCCGATGCATCCGACAGAAATATCTACTTTCACCACTTCTAATGGAAAGCCTGCTAAAACTAAATCCTTCCACTCAGACAAACTGACTTTATTTCACATATTCACGTCATAACTACTTATAACTGTGAATAATTTCTTTATGGATAGTAATGAATTCAATTTAATCATCAATTTGGATATATGGAGAATCCAATGAACTCCTCACGGGGCACCAACCTCCCCAGATTTTTCCAGACAAAGGAGCATGATCTGTTCAATAATTCCCCCACAATTGAAATTAATCAGATTATCCCTCGAAACTCTAACAATTAAATATTCACACTCCACAGTCTGTCTAACAATCTCCTGATGATGTGTATTAATTCTCGTACATAGCTACTACGTCCCCGGAGAAAGTCGGGGCGTATCACCAGCACCGCCTCTTCCTCCTCACTACACGTCTGCCACACACAGCCTGATGATCGTAACTTCGTGACGTAAGCCCAACTCACTCGTTCCATTTGTGCCCTTGCGTACGATCAAACCTATGTGAAGTAACAAAAAGTAACAATTCTCCTGGTCTGGTCCCTTGTCTCCTCGTTTCCGTGATCATTTCGATGAAAATCGGAGAAGGATTGCGGGAATGTATGGGTTTGTCGTCTATAAGCCGGCATCCAGCACCTCCAGGGGTTTTCAATCAACAGAAGTTTATTGCATTTTGTGCAAGAGATACTTCGTTTGAATTGATGGTAATTTATTTCTTATTTGTCGAGATGAAAATTTATGTGTTTCAAGCGATTGATTTTTGTCATATCGCAGAAATTGTTTTGCGGACAAGTTTGTAAACATTTTCCAAAGAATGGCAGCAAATTCGAATTAGGTCGGTAAAGATTTTTGAAATTTCAAGATTCAAATATAATTCAAGTGAATTCACATAGTTTCATGTTTCATGTTTTTCTAACACTGTTAGAAAAACAAACAGTATGACGGAAGCTATTTGACAGATCACTCATGACTGTTACTTTTTGTGTAAATNTAAGAGTGAATTCTGACCAAAAAAATTCAAAAACGGCAATATCTTGAAAAGTTTCTATAGAGGGGTATATATATTTTGATTGATGCAGATAGATGACATCAAGACGAACANGCTTTTGATGTACCATAGACTCTGCCCCTTTTACGTATGTACGTTTTTTCTTCCACCCATGAAAATAGAGAAGCAGCAACATTTTGAAATTTAGCTGAATAATATTATACCTTGAGAGCGGAGTTACTGTTTTAAAAAATTTCAATCATGACTTTTTTTTGTTTCGTTCTTACGATTCTTCATATAATTCAACAATTATTCCTTAAAATTACATAATGAGACTATAATTTCTAACTCTATTATTACATAATAATACTCTCTTTTAAACGTTCATTCTTCTGACTGTATTGTGACTCTCTCATCGAGTTCGATCTGGCCATAANAAGCTGAAATTTAGCCCAGTTTTGAGTATCAATAGTACCAGAGAGCAGCCAAAATTTCAAGTTCTTTGCGCTAACCGTTCTCGACTTATGGGGGCAATTGGGGATATACGCACACACATGACCACAGACACATACATACAGACATTTTTTAAAAACATCATTTCTTCACGTTTCATGACNACAATTATTCCTTAAAATTACATAATGAGACTATAATTTCTAACTCTATTATTACATAATAATACTCTCTTTTAAACGTTCATTCTTCTGACTGTATTGTGACTCTCTCATCGAGTTCGATCTGGCCATAAAAACTTATTTGCGATCCACTGTATACGCTCCATTCGAACTTGTCAAATTCATCGTCATCATAGACCCCAAACCAGTTGGTGAAGGTATTTTCCTTCTTCGGAATTGCATTCTTTATGTATATCAGCTATTCAAAGATATTATTCGATTATCATTAATTAACTTCAATTTTTTTTCCTTTCATGTCGGACCAACTCACTTTATGAAATGGATCATCGTATAACAATGCCACCATCATGTTTGCATCGTAGATTTTCCCTTTATAATATTTCCGAGTTGTGTCATGATGTCCATTGAAGATGATCAAAGGGAGAAATATTGCACCTTCATCTCTCCGCAATCCAACCTCACTCATTATTAGGCCTGTCACACTATTATAATTTTGGTCCGAATTATTATATTTTCTGTAATTAAATCTCCTACCACTCAGCCAATTACGGTCAATCAAGCAGCAATTATAATAATTGTACGAAGAAATCATAGAAAAACTAATTTCATTTGTCGCCAACGTTTCGAACACTCAAAGTGTCCTTCATCAGGGCATCATTTATTCTGTGTTATGAAAACAAAAAGATATATAAATACATATAAAAATCACAAAGAAACAAAACTATTGCACAATTTCAGTAATAACTATGTATAAAACCGTCTCAAAAGTTTACAAAATAATTATTAATGTTGTTACCTAATTAATCCATTTGGTCTTAAGGATTATCACAAAAATATCACCAATCTATATCCAAAAACTGACAAATACCGCTTATATCTGTCAGTGCTCTCCATAACCTAAAAATGACCCAATGTGAATCTTTCAAATTTTATAATTTAACTGCAACTATACACGAAATTTCAATGTTATGTTATTAGCATAATCAATTATTGTAAAAACTATGTTAACAAACACTGTCAAAACATCATGAAAATGCGAAAAACAAGAAAATTATTAATGAGATGAAATTATACATACTACTGCTGTTGTCATTTCATATGAAGAGAACAAAAGTTACCAAATATCACCAGACATTACGAAAAATTACTAGATTAAATGTCATCAATTCAAATCCATTATCACATTGTGTCATCAAGGTCATTATTACAAATTCATCAATAAAAATTATTTCATTATATTAAATTTACACTTTTAAAGACTAACCGACTAGTGTCAATTATTTTTAATTTTTAAAGAGCGCAATATGAGGAATTAGTGAAATTTGATTAAATGATCATAAGAATTGCCGAGTTTTTTACAATCATTCATGAAATTAACAGTGATGTTATTGTATTTTTTTATGTAGAACATTTCAAGAATGTTAAGATTATCATTCGGTTTTGCATTCCCTAAGATAACAGTATTATCAAAGTCAAAATGATGATGAAATTCTTTTGAATGACTTGACAAACCAGTTCTATATAAGTCAGGATTCCGTTCACTTCTTCTGTGCTCTTTTTCTCTTTTCTCAAAACATCTCGTTGTTTTGCCAATGTAAACTTTATTGCAATCGCCACATGGAATTTTGTAAATAACATTATATCTTGCATTTCTATGTATTTGGTCTTTCGTTGACTTATAATAATTACCAATCTTGTTTGTAATAGTTGATAATACTCTTACACCAAACTGAAGACAACATTCTTTCAAACTATTAGTCAACATATAAGAAAATGGAACAATCAAGGTTTTTTTGTACTCAATTGGATCTTTCTGTATGACCATCCCATCATTATTTTTGTTATCAACAATCATTTGTATTCTATTTTCCAAAATTTTACTGAAAAAACTAATTGGGTAATCATTAAAAATTAAAATCTTTTTAACCAACTTAATGTTATCATCAACAAACCTTGTATCACAAATTTTAAAAACCCTATCAGCCAAATTAAGAACTATAGCTCGTTTCTGTGAAATAGGATGCATAGAGTTGAAATTTAACATTCTCCCTGACCAAGTAGTCTT